>NC_137611.1:41977436-42097436 GCF_963280865.1 Gymnoscopelus braueri
GCTTATGTCAGGAACTGGTGACAAAATTGGATTTTACCGAGTTTCACTGGGTTAGCATAAGGGTTGAGGTTAGGGTGATATGAATGTAATGTAAGTTTGCCACGTAAATGTGTGAGTATATATGTGTACACGTGTGTGTGTGTGTGTGTGCGTGCGCGCGCGCGTGCGTGTGTGTGTGTGTGTGTGCGTGCGTGCTTGCATGCTTGCATGCAAGTGTAAATTAAGAAAACTATTGTTTTAGTTTTTCTCATTTCTTCTCTCTTCCACTGTCTTTCAGCTTCACATTCAGTCATCCAGTCAGACAGAGAGACCAAGTTGTGTGCTGCTGCACACCTGTTCAACAGGCCGAGACGACACAAGTCTATCTGCCTCCAACAGCCATAAATCAGTGGAATGGCGGAGGGAGCTAACGTTTTGGCTAATCCCCTCTGTGTACAAACCCCAGGTATGTCACTCGGCGGTGATAAAGCACGGTCCTTGGCACTCATTAGCCCCAGTAATTAACCTTATCTCACCTCGGATACATCCGACAGCAGGTGCCGCTGAGTCGAACAGGTCTGCATGCTGTGGGGGCACTCAGTTGCCTGACGAGCACACAGGGAAATCCTCAATGTTCATATTACTCTGAGAGAGTGCAAAAGTGGATCTGAAAGGATCCCCTCGGGTACCATTTTACATTCACGGTTAAATTAACACTGTGGATTTGACTGTGCGCTGTCAAATGCTAACTGAGGCAGGGCCAGATTGCTGTGAAGTTGTGAATGTTTAGACGTGTCTTGCATTCAGTCTGTAAGTCTTAAAATCACTTTTAAAAACATCTAAATCTCAGTTTTGCTTCAAAAACAAACGTGAGAATGCGAGCCAACATGTTGTGGTGGTTTCAGATTTCTGATGCAGTTATTGTAGCTGTCCTCACCCACTCCTTTTCACTTGCATTAATATTAAAAAATGATATTACGTGGGGCGTTGCCAGTTGCTGTCTGGAAAGTGCATTGACCACATAATTGCAACGTCTCGATACGATTCTGGCTTGAGACCTTTGGGTTGTCTTTTTCTGCATGTATTCCCCCCCACTCCCAATTTCCTGTCTCTCTACGCCAGTGGTTCTCAAACCCTTTTAATTTCAAGGAAAACCCATAACTGTGTGCAAATGGAACCAAATGGACCCGTAACGTTCCATTTGTACACTCTCAGAGTTACAGACCTGCAAGGGTCAATTTGGAACCCCCCCCAACGAACCCAGAGGATCCCTGGACCCCACTTTAAGAACCACTGCTCTTCACTGTCCTGTCTAAATAAAGGAAATAACATATTTTGCTTCTAAATTCAACCTCAAGCAACTTGTCAAGATGAACATTCCTTTGCAGTGCAGTGTGAAGACTTTCTGCCCTTCTGACCCCCGTCTCCAAAGGTCACAGACGTTTGGACACTGCACATACATTCCATTTCCTCTCTCTGTCAAAGGAGCAGCTTCCGCGAGGCAGCTAATGGCAGAGACGCTCCAAATTTAGACATACAATCCTAAATACATAAACCCTTTTTTTTTTAATGTATATTGGAAGAGCTTAGCAAACAAAAAACAAACAAAAAGTGGAATCGTGTGGTTCTCTGTGATCCACATGGGAACGGCGTGGCTCCAATGTGGATCTCAGACTTGATGTGGCCAGAATGTGACGCCAGTCATCTATGACAGTGGTTCTCAAACATTTTCATGACATTTCATTCGACTTCCTTTTTTCACTGACGAAAACAAAATAAAAACTAGACTAGAATGTTAGGGAGGGACTAGTGGAAAAAGAGATCCAGTAGAACTAAAATACAAGTCATTTTATGTTTGGTTGCGCTCGGGTTTCGTGCTCTGAAAATAGCAGATCTACAAGCTCACAACGCTGCGACGCGTTGTGAGCTTGTAGATAGGCTATTTTCAGCATGCAACCAAGTGTAAAATCAGCCATTACGACGCCATCAAGGCCTGCCAAAATACACTTTAGTCGACTAAATCAACTGTAGATTTAGTCGACTATAATCTTATGATATTTAGTCGACTAAAACTAGACAAAAACTAAAACATTTCAGATGACTAAAATGTGACTAAAACTACATGGAATTTTATTCAAAAGACTATGACTAAAACTCAATCTAAATTTGACCCCATGCAAGGTTTGTGTTTTTAAAATGTTTCAAAAACGTTCAGAATTCTTCGATTTCTTTCATGACGGTTCATTTGGGGGTCCTTGACATGCGAAAGTCTGAGAACCACTGGAAATAGACGGCTAGACAATTTCTGAACCACGGTGTAAAAATAAATACAGTCCTGCCCAGACAGCAGCCACCTACTCAACTTAAACAAGCTCCCCACTATAAGCTGACATTGTGTTTGGTTGCCTTGGTTGGTTTTGTCCACCATGGAAAGCTCAGGGTTAGGACTATATAAAGACCCGAGGAGGACTTGAAATCGCTGTATACAGCTCAGGAAACAGATAAATATGTTTGACACGGCCTGTTAAAATGATATAGACACAGAGGTTCCTTTTGCACTTCGTTGGATGAAGAGATACTATGGAGTAGTAGGATCCATCTGGAAAGTCAACCACTTTGACTTTATGTTCTCAAGGTATGTTGTAGAAGTGCGTACCTGCCGAGCATAAATCTCTGCTAGCGCTTTATTACGATGGCCTTTTCTACAGAGTTACACACTGCACGCTATAGCCTTTAGAACACTGGTTCCCAAAACAGTGGGGCCGGGACCCATGTTAGTGTCGCCGATGCATTTTTATGTCCCTTTATTTTTTAGTTTCCTACATTTTGTTTTTAAATTATTATCCTTTCAAAAGTTTTTCCAAAAATGTCCAAAATAATTCATTTCAGAAATTAAACATAAAATCTTTTATTTTCCCAAAAGAATTATATAAATAAATTGAAAAGAAAATCAAAGAGAAACTTTTAACAAGTAGTGAAAATAGCAGATCTACAAGCTCACAACGCATCGTAGATCTGCTGTTTTCACTAGTTTGGGTCCCAGGGAGACATCACATTTATCTTTTTGGTCTTGAGCTAAAAACATTGGGAACCACTGCACTAGAGATCAGTGGTTCTCAAACCTTTTGATGTCAAGGACCCCCATATTAACATGTATTTGGCCGTGGACCCCCATCTGAAGATATGTGCCAAGAACCCCCATACAAGATTTGTGTTCTTAATTGTTTTTGGGCGGTGAAACCGCCCCTATAAGTGAGATTTGGAAAAATGTACAAATATCTTGGGCAGTGAAACCGCCCCTGAAAGTGAGGTTTGGAAATTTGTACAATTATCCTGCGCTGTGATTGGCCAATCACAATCTATTCAGGACTGTGATTGGCCAGTGTCACATGACACATGTGCATAGCCCTATATAAGCAACCATAACTTAAAAAAAACCATAATTTTTGGGCGGTGAAACCGCCCCTATAAGTGAGATTTGGAAAAATGTACATTTTCCTGCGCTGTGATCTGGGCCCAGGAAATTTGTACAATTATCCTGCGCTGTGATTGGCCAATCACAGTCTATTCAGGACTGTGATTGGCCAGTGTCACATGACACATGTGCATAGCCCTATATAAGAAACCATAACTTGAAAAAAACCATAAATTTGTTTTTTTCAAGTTATGGTTTCGTCCATCATAAAGAGTGTTTCAATAAATGTATTATCTTTTGTACATGATTGGTTGACTCCATTCAGTATTGTGATTAGCTAACAAGACACCGCCCACTTCACACAGGGTGTGATTTTTTTTTAAAGTTATGGTTTTGTCCATCATAAAGAGTGTTTCAATAAATGTATTTATCTTTTGTACATGATTGGTTGACTCCATTCAGTATTGTGATTAGCTAGCAAGACACCGCCACTTCACACAGGGTGTGATTTTTTTTTATTTTATATTCCAAACGTTTTACTCATTCTTTCAAGATTTCTTTTGGAAAACAGCTGATCTACAAGTCGTAGATCAGGCATTTTGAAATAACCGATGTATGTAGGGTTAAAATTGTTAAACTGATTTTGATGCTATACATGTACATATTTAGCTGGGGACCCCCTGGAACCCCCTCAAGCACCCCAGGGGGTCCCTGGACCCCACACTCTGAGAACCACTGATCTAGAGGAAACCTGTAGGCCTACAGTGCATACTATACGATAAGCCCTAAGTTAGATATTTCAAATGTAACTGATCACTCTCTAATTTATGTTTCCTCGTCAATCATTATCATTTATGTTACATCTATTGTACTCTATTGTGAGCAACCCACCATGTCAAACTTTATGACCTATACCTCACTCACCCGCCAACTATAGGGATATAAACACGCGAGCCAAGAACACTTTGCACTTAAATTATGTTGCAACGACTTTAGGAATTCACGGTGTAATTGCAACAACGGCATAAGAAAAAACAAAGAACTTTGTGCTATGACATCAACTTTATTGTCACATCACATGTTTACAGGTGTAAAACAGTGGGTGAAATGCGTTTTTTGCAAGCTCCATCGTTTTTGTTATTTCCATCAAAAAGAGAAAGGAAAGAAAAAGAGAGGGGGATAAGGGTTAGATAGAGAGAGAGAGAGATCAATAAAAAACAACAATTTATCTACATATTTACAAATATGGGAGCAACAGAAAATGGACAGACTGACATATCAGTACACAAAAACAAACGTATCCTTACACACACACAGGTTAAAACGCTTTAATAATGCCATGGTAAAGATATAGTAAATAATTTCTACCTGCCGATCATTAACTTTAACACTCCACTCCCCTCTGGCTGATGGGTACCTTTAAAAAAACAAAACAATTCAGTTGTGCTGCACACTAGTGCTAGCATGTACTGCACGCTATGATGCCTACAGTATTTGTTAGAAATGCACAATTGTCCGTGTAGTTTTGCATTTGTTTTGGAAACATTCCCATCCCCATTGTGACTCGTCTCTCTGTCATTTATTAGCATTTCAAGGACGCGGTCACATATCTCTGTCAGCTTTATCGTCTGATCGTGGCTTTGGCCCTGACACTGCAGCTCCTTAGGTTGTTGTCATCGTTTTGTGACGCAAGAGTCACTCACACGTCGCTCTATCGTTCTTGCTGTGCGTAAGAAGCAGCAGTGTGGCCCCCGAGCTCTGAGGCATTTTCTTTTTACTTTCTGCGCAGTAATCCGGCTAGCCGGCAAACCGCCATAGCTTAGCTTTGCGGAGTGAAGCCTCGCCTCGGAGCCCCCGGGGCGTTGGGTTTCGTCGCCGTCAGGGGCCTTTTTGACCAGCGGGCACTTTGGAGGGTGGTGGAGGGTTGGGGGGGCGGGGGGTTGAGGTGGGAGATCCCTGAGCACGGTGTGTGTGAGAGAGAGAGGGAGGGAGGGAGGGATGGAGGGAGTGGGAGAGAGAGAGAGAGAGAGAGGTACTCAATGAACGACGCACATTGTTGTGGGGGGGTAAACTGAGGAGCAGTCTGGCAAAGCAGGCGGAATTTCCTACCGTGATGTTATCTCACACAAGACATTTAGCTGCAGCCAAATGAAGGAGGAGAGAGGGAGGGAGAGGGAGGGAGGAGAGACGAGGAAAGAGAGATGGAACGAGGGAGAAGAGCAGGATGCAGAAAAGGGGGTTAACAGAGAGGGAGAGGGGAGAGGAGAGGTGGAAGGGGCAGAGGGAAATGAAGCAGTGAGAGTGAGAGAATAAGAGAGCTGTGGGGAGAGAGTAAGGGAAACAGGGTAAGAGAGAGCAGAAGAGAGGAAGAGAGGGAGATACAGAGGGAGAAATGAAGGAAGAGATAGGAAAGAGAGAGAGAGGGAGGATTGCCAGTAGACTATGCTGGTAAATGAGTGTTAGTATAAACATACTGCGTATGTCAGTCCCTTCACAAGTAGACCAATCACAGCTCACGCCACTACACGTGCATGACGTCACAAAACAGAACCACCTCCTGCCGTAAACGAACACAGCAGGAACAGTCTGCACAAGCAAGGAAGGTAAAAATTAAGGAAAGGACACCGACGTCATTTTCTCTATCCAGCAATTCCAGCCGGCAGATCCGCCACACTGGGTGGCAAACTGCAGCCGGGAGTTCAATGGAATACATTGGAGTCAATGAGGGCCAGGTGGACCAGCTTATAAATATTCACATTTGGTACATCGAAAGTCAAACTCATGTTGTATCATACCTTCTCTGACAACTTGTAACTCCACAATATATAGTGGGACGCTAGGAGCCGGCAGAATGCCTTTTTGAGCGATAGGTTCTGTATAGACAAATGCTTTACCAGAGGTAAAGCCAACAAGTGCACAGTGAATGTTACGCATAGTGTCTATTGCCAGTTGTCAATAGCTGCTTCTTTTCAACTGACAGGAGCATGCTAGCACCCTGGAACGTGCTATCCCTCCCAGGTCCGCTTCCTGCTGAACTGGGATCCCGACCAACCTGTAGAAGTCGTTGGTACAGCAACAGAGATCGTCCCTCCCCTGTGGGCTTCCCACCTGCAAGCAACGCCAATTGTGTTCGTTGGTGGAGGTCCAGGCCAAGCCAGACGTGCCCTGGAGGAATTGAACCCCAGTCTCCATGGTGGAGGTCAGGAACATTACCCCTGCGTCACCCGGATGTCTTGTTTTTTTCCACACTTGCTGGTACAAAGGCTTCTTGAGGCATACTCCCTATGGATATTATTTTAACCTAATTAGTCCAGCATCCCACCTACAGTAGCACTATACCAAATAGTTTCCCAATTAGGGCTGGGAAATCCTGCTATAAATGTAAGGAACCTCTGTCCGTCATTCTGTCATTCTGTCACTTTTCGCCTGTAGCCGCTGGGTGGGCCTAGCTTCGGGCTACAGTCACACATAACACCACACGCAGACAAAGGCAGAACAGACAGCGCTACAATATCACACTTGATTTAGCGGCCGTGGCGTGTCCACACAGACACCCTTTCATCGGCTGAGGGCCGCTTTGGATATCATGTCTATAGCTCTTGCACGCACATTGACTCGCTCCACCACATGCCAACAGGATGATACTGCGCACAATCCCCGGGTATGGACAAGTGCAATCTGGGAACCAATTCGGTCAAAAAAAAAGGAAATAAACAATGTTTTCCCCCTTTATTTTAGCCTCTGGGGGCACCACCTCCTTTTTGTGTAGTAACAGGAACTCGGTTGGGCTCCTCCCCTTTCTTAGTCCACTTCCTCCCGGGTGCTTCAGTTTTTATTCCTACTAACAACAACACTACATGTTTAGGGCAGTGTTTCTGACAGATTCTGCTAACTTGAGAGATTAGGACTAGTGTTCAGTGGTGGAAAAAGTACTAAAATGTTTCACTTAAGTAAAAGTATCAATACTGCAATGCAGAAATACCCCGTTACAAGTGAAAGTCTGGAATTAGAAATTTACTTGAGTAAAAGTATAAAAGTAATGGTATCAAAATGTGTCCCATTTCACAAGTTTTCAAATGTGTAAAAATCTTTTGAAAATAGCAGATCTACAAGCTCACAACGTGTGAGCTTCTAGATCGGCTATTTTAAAATGGCCGAAATGTAATAGGGCTGAAGTGGTTAATGTATGTTTTGTAATAATAATCAAAATCTACAAAGTAACTTGTAACTAAAGTTTTCAAATAATTGCAGTGGAGTAAAAGTACAATATTTGGATCCGAGATGTACTGTAGTGGAGTAGAAGTAAAAGTATTGGAAATTGGAAATACTAAAGTAACGTGAAAATACCTCAACATTTTACTTAAGTACAGTACTTGAGTAAATGTACTTACTGTAGTTACTTTACACCACTGCTAGTGTTACTATATCTTATCGTCCATCATTGTAATCGCTCCGTGGATTTAGTTTTGGCTGAGGGCTTAAGTTTGAACCTCATGGGCTGTTGGGTTGTATGACTGGGGTTGTATGAGTGGGGTTGTATGAGTGGGGTTGTATGAGTGGGGTTGTAAACCCAGGGTGCGGAGGCACTGCTGAATGTCACAACACAGGCGTGTGAGGATGTAAAACTGCCGTAAACTGAGATTTGCGAGGAGCCATTAGCTGTTTTGACTGCTCATCGCTGCTAATGTGAAAGCCAGGGTTCATTTGGTTAACACATGGGAACGGGGTGTTTATAAATAAAAAAATCTAGTACATTTACTCAAGTACTGTACTTAAATACAGTTTTGAGGTATTTTTTACTTTACTGGAGTATTTCTAATTTTCAGTACTTTTACTTCTACTCCACTACATCTTGGAGGCAAATATTGTACTTTTACTCGACTACAATTATTTGAAAACTTTAGTTACTAGTTACTTTGTAGATTTTGATTATTGTTTCAAAACATACAGTAACCACTTCAGCCCTATATTTCGGCCATTTGAAAATAGCCAATCTACAAGCTCACAATTTGTAGATCGGCTATTTTCAAAAGATGTTTTTGAGAACTTGTGAAAACTTGTGAAATGGGACATTCTGTATAATAAGTACTTTTACTTTTGGTACTTTAAGTAGGCCTACATTTTGATGCCAATACTTTTGTACTTTTACTCAAGTTGTTTTTTTATTCCAGACTTTTTCTTGTAACAGTATTTCTACATTGCAGTATTGATACTTTTACTTAAGTAAAACATTTTATTACCTTTTCCACCACTGATATCTATAATAGTTCGATCTCTTCAGGGCCTTTACACATTTTAGACATGGGCTTCCATGAGCGGGACTTGGAAGAAAAACTTGGAGGAACTTGCCTCCACAGTCCACTTTGCATAGATAAAATTAAGATATTAAATGTTAGGAACGGCCCATAAAAACACAGCGATTGTTATGGCTTAATAAAAATTCCACACAGCTCCAGTGTGATGTCTTATCTCCAATCGAGTGGCTGGATTCTCCAGAGAGCGTGTCATGGGATAAATCATACGGCCTGCTTATTGCTGACACGCTGGCTGGCTATTGCAGGAAGAACTGAACAGACTTGTAAATGTTTGATAAGCCTTTTTTTATAACGCACATAAAGGTGTCAGCTCTCACTGGGAAAGTGATGGATGATCGTGCCAAAATTGGTCACAAGATTCAAAATTTGAGTTTGTTTTCTTTCTTTCTTTTTTTGTCACAAGTGTGACATTTCGCTGCAGAAAAGTATATTGTCATGGTCGGGTGGAAACCTTGTATGTCCAAAACTGTTACTTTTCAAGAAATATATATATTCTTTTTATCCAATGTAGTTATTATTTAGTCTCTTGTTCTTGTTAAAACTTGTCATTGGATCAATATTTATAAAACCTTTTGCACACTTAACCACATTCACTCTCTCTTTAAAACCTTTTAAAATATAACAGCGATGCAATGCTTTGTGAGCTTGTAGATCGGCTATTTTTTGCTACTTTTGTGTGACACAAAAGTATGATGAGGTAGAGGTAGAAAAATGTACGGAGGGACCCATAAAAAGTCAAAATATGGAGATACAAGGTCACTGATTTGCTACTGTTTGTGTTTTATAAGTCGGTGTGTTTAACCTACAACCCAAATGTCAGGAAATAACATGATGGTAAGCAAACCCCTGAAATGTTATGACAGGGCTGTCCATGTCAGTATACCAGTCGTGATTACGTTGCCTAAAGTGTGTAAAACCGTCAATGAGCTATTTGTAAGTGACAAAGGACAGATTGCACATGTTACATCTCCCACTGGACTCCAGAAGAGTTGGATGGGACGTTTCAGAGGTAAGACATGTCTGAGAGCCTCACGAACAGAACATGCCCGCACAGTGATAAACAGGAGTTAAGAGCTTACACCATCTGGTCATAGTAAAACAGACCTGACTTATAACTGTACAACTGTATGCTTTTTTTCCATCTACACCAAATCTCTACCAAAATCCAAAAATCCACAAGCTTGTAGATTGGCTATTTTTGGCGATTGCTCCCCCAAAAATAGGGATGGGGTTCAAGTGGGTTAAGAGCTTAGTTAGAAAACAAAAAGACAGAAAGGTGAGGCGGCATCCTACACCGCAAAAGTTGTTCCACTTTGACACGCCATTAGTATGGCGTGTTAATGAATCATGTTATTTTCTTCTGTTCCGTTAGTACTGAACAGCTGCTACACCAACTACTGTATGTTGATACCAGCAGAGCAAATACACTTATACTCACTCTTGTTACTGTTACTCACTTATGAAGTTGTCTCCAGAAACGTCTTCTATCAAGTGACATCATCTTGAAGGTGTTCACATTTTGTTTCATTTAAAGTTGTTTTTTGTTTCTTTTTAAAACATCAAACTTCACAGGAAACACAGCAACATCGACTCAGTGGATTGAGTAGAAAAGGGTCTGTTCGCTCTTTCTAAAGGAAGAATCACTTGGGACAGATGAAATAGTGTTTACTTATAATGTCAAGAAACTGTGGCTCATGTGGCTCAATGCACAGGTTAAGGCACTGGAACGGAGAGCGTTGGTAAAGTAAAGTAGCATGGGTAAACAACATTGAATGTGTTTGTTCTCTTGCAGTGTGTGGCTGAATGGGAGAGAGACTGGGTCTGGTCTACTTAGCACCGCGACACACGATAGGTCCAAATCCAAAGTGGAATGGCTGCAGGCTTCAACCTGCGCTAAAGAGGGTCACTGCCAAACAAAGGGGGTTCAGTCACTAGCTGAGAGGCTGCATGCACTAAAAAGAGCACAGGCCAAGGTGCTCTGTGTGTGTGCGTGTGTGTGCGCGCACGTGTGTATGCGCGATTGCGCGTGCGTGCGTACGTGCGTGCGTGTGTGTGTGTGTGCGTGTCTGAAAGGGAGAGAGAGAGAGAGGTTGTACACATGCATGCATGTGTGTGTGTGTGTGTGTGTGTGTGAGTGTGTTTGCAGGCCAAGGTGGTCTACACGCATTAGTGTGTGTGTGTGTGTGTGTGTGTGTGTGTGTGTGTGTGTGTGCGTGCGCGTGTGTGTCTCCTTGACTCAGGTTTGTGTGTGTGTTGGTGTGTTCATAAATGTGTGCACATGAGTGGAACTGGTGTGTGTTCGCGTGTCTGTGCAAGTGTGTTTGTTGTGTGTGTGTGTGTGTGTGTGTGTGTGTGTGTGTGTGTGTGTGTGTGTGTGTGTGTGCGTGTGCGTGTGCGTGTGCGTGTGCGTGTGCGTGTGTGCGGGTGTGTGTGTGTGTGTGTGTGTGTGTGTGTGACATTCGTCAACACTGTTGTCTGGTTGTTCAGGTGCAATCATTAGCTGAAGGCAAGAAATGTGGCTGAGATTTTTACTGATAAAATTCCATCCCAAAGATGCTCCTATTCATGTTTCCAAATTGCCTCACAATGTTAGACCATGTTTTCAACTGACTGGTGTTAACTGGGGACATGAACAGACTGGAACGACTTTAAGAGTTGCTGTGTTTGGCCAGTACAGGAGCTGTACAGAAACTACATAAAACTCAGTGGTGCAAAGTAACTACAGTACATCTACTCAAGTACTGTACTTAAGTACAATCTTGAGGTATTTTTACTTTACTGGAGTGTTTCCAATTTTCAGTACTTTGACTTCTACTCCAATACATCTCAGAGGAAAGAATTATACTTTTACCCCACTGCAATTATTTGAAAACTTTAGTTTCTAGTTACTTTGTAGATTAATAGATTTTGATTATTATTACAAAACATACCCACACAAACATTACCCACTTCAGCCCTATAGGGCATAGCAGCGGCAGCCATTTTCTTGTTCCACTGAAAAAAAGCCAATGCATTTTTACCGTAGAGATTTCGAAAAATATTTATATCAATTATTTTAAGCCTAGAATCAAGCCATCCAGGGTCCTGGTGATTCATGACCATAAAACATTTGATTCTGTGAAGAAAAAAAAGTTGAATATTTAATTTTATGATATACTATATTTAATAAATACCCTTTGTTTTACTTTTTCTTTTTTTCACAGAATCAAATGTTTTATGGTCATGATTCACCAGGACCCTGGATGGCTTGATTCTAGGCTTAAAATAATTTTTTTTTTTTGTTTCAGATCAATATGATTTCAGATCAACGCTGAGTGCATCTCAATCCATGCATGTCATAGATGTGCGTTTTCCACTTCCCTGGCATCGCTATTTTGGGCAGGTCATTATAGGCGAACATTTTCGAACATTTTCTCTTTTTTATCCCCCAAAATAGCAAGAATAGTGGATCTACGTGACGCATTGTGACATTTTCTAATGCCCAAAACAGGTTGAAAGTGTTTAAGCACTATACAGATGTCCTGATGTACTGAACATGAACTTGAGTGGGGTTGCAGCACCAGACAATCTACAACAACAAACTTAACAATCTGTTGTTGCTAGGAAACCCATGTCGACATCTTGCAGCTATTTGCACCAATAGCTTGACATGAAGACGTTCGAGAACAAACTGCTTCAGTCACAACACTTTGTACACAAAGCTGTGCATTCTGCTCAGAAAATATTCAAAATGTTTCAAATATTTCAGTTAATACCGGATCTACAAGCTGGCATTGTGACTCATTGAGCTCCTAGATTGGCTATGATCAAATACCCGGGTTTAAAGTGGCTAAACTGATTTTGATGTTGCGGTATCATATAAAGTAATTTTGCTGGGGACCCCCAGACCCCACTTTGAGAACCACTGTTCTACAAGCACGACTTCTCTGTCGGGTGGAAACCTCATATTTCCCAAACTGTTACTTTTCAGGATTCAAAATCAAAAATAGCAAAAGTAGCAGAACGACAAGCTCAAAACGCGTCGCTTCGAATCGCGTTTTCGCCGCTTTTCGAACTCGTAGATCTGCTACTTTTTATGCTTTTGTGTGACGCTGTAGTATGATCAAGTAGGGCATTAATTTATGAGAAAACACGAAAAGTAAAAATAAGGAGACATCTGTCCCAAGTGATTCTACAGTAGGCCTATGGATCCACTGGACTGAAGCAAGTGGGGAGATTCGACAGAACAGACAACATTCTCTCACACAGGGCATGAATTGGCGACAAGATGTTTTCAGTGACATCTGTTCAGAGGCTCAACGGCTCCTGTCTGGGGTTCGTACACGCCGCTTTCAGCTTTTCGCAATGAGCTTTCCATGCAGAGCTATCCCGAAAGATCCCCGAGACGTGAATGTTTAGAAACAATAACAGTTACTATTCCACAGGAATAATGAATAAAAAATATTCCCATACAGACAAGTGCTGTCTTTTTTTACGGCAAAACTTTTTCACTCCCAAAATTCAAAGCCAGCTCCTTTAGTCAAACCCTCCCCACCCCTCCTCCAAATGTGGCTTCCCACACAGCAAGGACCTTTAAGAAAGAACATGAGGAACATGCCACTGCTCCTGAGCCAAACTTTGAGGGGCCGAATCTCAAAATGTCCCTAAAGCTCTGACTACACTTTAGCTTTTCACTTGTTTCCCCCCTCTGGCGAACATCATTCAACATCAGGTCCTTTCCCACGGTGAAGGAGAGACTAAATAAAAGAGTGAGTCCTGTCAAGTTCTTGCTCTCTCTCTCTCTCTCTCTCTCTCTCTCTCTCTCTCTCTCTCTCTCTCTCTCTCTCTCTCTCTCTCCCTCTCTCCCTCCCTCCTCTCCAACATGTCATTCTTTTGGCTTTTATACCTTTTATTTCGGGGCCTTTTGAACTGGCCTCGCCCTTCGCCTCTCCTCCTCCGCTCTCAGGGGCCTAATTACGAGGCAGTATTAACACAAACATTTATATTACTGAGGCTCAGACTCGTCCACTGGACAATAAAGGTTGCGATCCCCCCCTCACTCCCTCCCTCCCCCCCCCCCCCCTCTCTCTCTCTCTCTCTCTCTCTCTCTCTCTCTCTCTCTCTCTCTCTCTCTCTCTCTCTCTCTCTCTCTCTCTCTCTCTCTCTCTTTGTCAATGGCCAGTGCTTCTCGGACTCACAGTGGGTGAGTAATTGTTTCTCATTAGTTCTTACAGTAGTGATAAAGGGGGTGCAGAGCAGGGTGGAGGAGGAGTCGGCGATGTGTGTGTGTGTGTGTGTGTGTGTGTGTGTGGGGGGGGGGGGGGGGGGGGGGGGGGGGGGGGGGGGTTCGGGGGGGTAGACACACACAAGGCCTCACAATATAGAAAACCCAGGGCCACTGAATGGGAGCGCTAATCAGGCAACAATAGCCAGGGGCTCCCGACCCACCAGGCAAAGAAGGAAGTGTTACCATTGTCCAAATACAGGCACACACACACACACACACACACACACACACACACACACACACACACACACACACACACACACACACACACACACACACACACACACACACACACACACACACACACACACACACACACACACACACACACACACACACACACTCTTCCTACAGTATGCATGTTGAAGTGAAGCTAAAAGAGGGCGCTCATTAGTTTGAATAAAAAAGCATTTGGACTTTCCTCTGCGTTTTGGTTTATATTTGCTCATTTTGTGGCCCCTGACTGTTTGTCGACACCTTCACAGCACAACTGCTCTCTCTCTCTCTCTCTCTCTCTCTCTCTCTCTCTCTCTCTCTCTCTCTCTCCCATACCACAACCAGCTTTCTCCGTGGATGGCAGATACATAAATAACCCATCCACCCTCTTCATGGAAATTCAACAAATTTGAGCTTCTGTGAACAACATGAAAAAAATGAATATATACAAATGATATTCCACCGCCACCCGTTTCCCAAACCAGAAAAATGCGCCGGAAAGTAAAAACTTTTTGCAAAGCCTCTGAAAATTATTTTCTTCTTTTGTCTTTTTTATTTTCTATTATCATAATATGAGCAGAAAGTGGGTCTCTGTTTCCTGTCGTTTATCTGCGTTAGCGTTCCCAGGAGAAGCGGTGTCTACCCCTCCTTATCTTTGTCTCACCGAGTGCCGCAGTGGATTATGTAGTGGATTATGCAAATTCACAGCAATATATTCATAATAACAAAAAGGTTGAGGTTGCTGTGTAGCCCGCGTGCCCGGAATGTATGAATACTGGGGGGGAAAAAGAAAAAAACTGAATTAAGTGAATGTGTTATCACTTAATGAAAATTAACTCGGTTAACAATATTGGCGCCATTTATGTACTTGACTCGTTTGTTAATTCACAGAGTTAACTGAGTCTGTAAGAAAAATAAAATGGAGTGATATCTAATTTGGTCCACTGTTTAATTTATTACTTTATGGCAGGGCTTTCAGTGTAGCTTATTCACCGATATGAGTAATTGTGTGAATTTTGGTCCCACTTCTATTCTATTGTAACAGGTGAGAATGGATTCCTCATTACACATTTCTTTTTAATATCAATACATTGTGGTATTGAAATTGTGAAAGTTTCCCCCCAGGCCACGATGCGTTGTGAGTTTGCAGGTCTGCTACTTTCTCTATATTTGAAATAGGGCTTAAGTGGTTAATTGATAATGCACTTGTTCCCTTCCTAGAATACACTAATGTAGTGTAGAGTCAAAAGTACAATATTTGTCTTTGACACGCAGTGGAGTGAAAGTCACAAGTATCCAAAAAGTACAAATACTCAAGTAAAGTACAGACACTCAAATCATGTACTTAACCACTTATACCCCAGCATCCATATTGTGGGGAAAGCTTTGAAAAGACACTGGAGCCCTGAGGGACTCGGTCAACCATATGGGGTTTAATTAAGTGTACAGTACAGTACTCGAGTAAATGTACTTCGTTACTGTCCATAACTGGTGATTGGCCGGACAGAAAGAGAAGACAAACCTTCCCTGGTAAACACTGGTGAGAAGCTTCAGTTTTATACTTTCCATCAACAAACACCTGGAGTTTGCAGTGACCTTGGGCCTGGGCTCATCTTTTAGCCGGGGGCAGTTTGGTCTTTCCCTGAAATATTCATAGTCAGGTTTTAGGGGGGAACTTTAGGGGAGGCTTGTGGCAGCTTGTGTATATAGTATATATTGACAGGGCTGTAAAACTATAGGTATCCTATAGTCCATAATTGCATCAGCTCACGTAGTCATTCTCACAGAGAGTGCGTTGGGTTAGTTGTTGCCATCAAGCCAGTCTGTTAAGATAACATTATGTTAGCTCTCTCAATAACTAGGAAACCCAGTTTAAACAAACAAACAGACAGACAAACAAACAAACAAAAAAACAAACAAACAAGCAAACAAACAGACGGACGGACGGACGGACGGACGGACGGACGGACGGACGGACAGACAGACACTCCAGATGAACCTTTAAAACCTGGAACTGGAACCACATGCACATGACCTAGGGGCTTTAATCCCACCAGTCCTCTCTCTCCTCTCCATAATTATACTCAACTCCAGTGATTCTCAACCTAGGACCACTGGTGGCCCACAAGGGCATTACAAGTGGGCCCCCAAATAATTGGCAAACCCCCAGATTAAAATCATACCGTCTCTGTCGGGTGGAAACCTAATGTCCAAAACTATTTCAGGATTCAAATTCAAAAGTAGCAAAAGTAGCAGATCTACAAGCTCGATCTTCGCACCACGTTTCGAGCTTGTGGATCTGCTACTTTTGATGCTTTTGTAGTATGATCAAGTAGGGCGTTAATTTATGAAAAGAAAACACAAAAAGTTAGAATATGGAGTTTCTGCCCGACAGCAATGAATAAAAATAAATAAAACACTGTAGTATTTTTCTTTAAAACCTTGAAAAATGCGTTTTCATTGTGATACCAATGAATAATAACTTAAAGTATACCACGTTAGTTCCATTGATCCAAGCCGGAGCACAATCGATTGATTGATCATTAAAACAAACATGCTGTGTGTGAGGCAGAGCATTATTGTTATAAAAGAGCATTTTGTGATCAGTGAACCAAACAAGATAAATAAAGGTAAAACTAAAACTAAAAAACTAACCCAATTAAGTGACACATTGACCACTGTTTCTGTGGAAGATGACAGATCACTTCAGCACAGAGCCTTGTTCGATGCAATGGATACAGGAAAAGTGGGCACCAGACACCAAAGAAGTCTGGGCACCTCCAAATTATGCCATAATTACTGGCTATCCACAGGTAGTTGTAGCAATAGCAATTGCTGTAATGCTCAATGTTGAAATCATGTATACCAGTGGTTCTCAAACTTTTTCGTGCCAAGGACCCCCAAATTGATATATATTTAGCCGCGGACCCCCCCATCTCAAAAGGTGTTGTGCTAGGGACCACCTGAAGAGAAGGTTTATGTGAAAAAAAAGGGGGAAAAAACATTTTCGATATTTTCCAAATATTTTCAAAAATAGCAGATGCACAAGCTTGCAGCGTGGCACAAAGTGACCCCCGGAGGTCCCCGGACCCCACTTTTGAGAACCACTGATGTATACTTAACATTATTTCAGACCATTTTCCAAAGTAATAGTCTTAATATTTTTTTTCAAATAGCATGGAACATCGAGGTGCCCAGACTTCTCAGGTGCCCACTCTTTCCAATTACTGATGCAACAGGTTTGCCTAATCACTGTAACTCCATTCACACACTCCTATATGGCCGCCATACATCCATCCTTCTCAGTCTGCACTGTATTGTTTGCCCCAAAAAAACATGACCTCATGCTGGATTGCGTTACATTGCATTTTTCTCCTGTCGATTTGAGCTGAATGGGCAACCAGCAGAACCGGTATGACAGAGGCACCTGGGATCTGCTGTGTGTATTGGGACCAGTGGTGGAAAGTAACTAAGTACATTTACTCAAGTACTGTACTTAAGTACAATTTTGAGGTATTTTTACTTTACTGGAGTATTTCCAATTTTCAATACTTTTACTTCTACTCCACTACATCTGAGAGGCAAATATTGTACTTTTACTCCACTACAATTATTTGAAAACTTACTAGTTACTTTCTAGATATAAACGATTACATTATAAAACATACATTAACCACTTTAGCCCTATTTTATACCTGGGCTATTTGAAAATAGCTGATCTACAAGCTCACAACACGTCGCATCGCGACGCGTTGTGAGCTTGTAGATCTGCTATTTTCTTACTTGGTTTTACTTTTGGTAGTTTAAGTTCATTTTGATACCAGTACTTTTGTACTTTTACTCAAGTAAATTTTGAATTCTGGACTTTTACTTAGTAAGAGTACTTCTAAATTGCAGTATTGATACTTTTACTTAAGTAAAACATTTGAGTACTTTTTCCACCACTGTGTGTGTGCGTGGGTGCGTGTGTGTGTGTGTGTGTGTGTGTGTGTGTGTGTGTGTGTGTGTGTGTGTGTGTGTGTGTGTGTGTGTGTTGCAGGAGATGGACCTGGCGGCTAATTAGCACCATCGGCTATTCTAAAACACACTTAATGACAACCCCCTCCCCCTTTTTAGACCTATAATTGTAGGTGATAATTATTTGCTCTGGGCCTAATTTACACAAATAATTAACAGATGTGTGTGCTGACAAATAGGCCAGCTTTATCCTGTTGCTAAATCCCTGGCCCATTGTATTGTTAATTGGGGGGCCTTAATTCAGGCAGATACACTGACATGCCTTGCTCCCACCTCCTCCATTCCAGTCTGAATACAGTCCCCAGCCTCCTTAACAAACAAACCCCTAACTTCAACAGGGCTTGTGTTCCCATCGTCCACGCCTGAATTGAAGTTTGTATTGTGAAAGGCTGGTTAAGGGAAACCAGCAATCAGCGAGTTTGTTTATTAGGACAAAGCTAATTAGCCTGGACTTGATGGTGTGAATGGAGTGGAGGAGAAAACGTTAACTTGATTTAACACTAAAGACGGTGTTAAATCATTTAACGTTAGACACTGTTAAATAAACTGCTTTACGGCTGCTGCTGCTCAGCCCAAAACTAATGATGTTTGGCATCGTCGAAATGGCATGTTTGAAATGTCCTACCCAGAACAGCCTGAGATCACCTTTGAATTTGGGCTACCAGGGTATCATTAAAACCAAAACAGTTATGGTTGCCATTTGAAAATAAAATGATTAATCTACAATTATAATTATAATTCTGATAAAGTTAACCACAAGGGTTACCGGCAGGAGAAAAAAAGATGCTCCTGTTCATTTAACAACCAATATTAGTAGTAAAGTATTTCACATATTATGTATTATTTTCTGTATGGGCAACAGCTATCATGAACTATATTTTGTTTTCTCATGAATGAAATTGAGTTAACCTGTGTATGAAATGTGACACAAATCTGACTTGACCTTGCTTTACTTTTAAGTACTGCTTTACTAACAATAACAATTATCCCAACAGTACTGTCTTCACACGGCACAGCAGAATGTTATTATCCACTGATAATAACAACAATAAATAATAAATAATAAATAATAAATAATAAATAATAAATAATAAATAATAAATAATAAATAATAAATAATAAATAATAAATAATAATAATGATGATGAGAAGAAGAAGAAGAAGTAGCTGTCATTAATGTGTGCCATTAGTATGTGCTGAGACAAATCACAGCATAGATTCCCAAGTCATGATAAAGGCATGAATCATGGGCCTGGTGACATCTATTTGTAGAGTTTTCCCACCCTGCAACACAATGGGGGCTTAGCAGAGAAGCACCATGTTCACCAAGGGCATTGTCTCTGACTGGGGGGCTGGGAACCCCACCTTGCTGTCCCAACCATCAGTCAAACAATACACCCCCTGCTAATGCAACCCCACCCCCGTCCCACCCCAACCTATTTACCAACTACGCTGCCTCCCCCAACACACACACCAGTGTTGCCATCTCTGCTTATTATAGGCGACTTTGGGCTAGTTTTTCCGTAAAGCCTATTGGAAGTTGCGGGTTGCGTTTTTTTTGGTCTTGTTTAGAGAATTGCAGATCTACAGGGCTGTTGAGCTTGTAGATCTGTTATTTTCAAAACATCTTGAAAATAAATGGGATATTTTTGAAACATTTCAATAACACAAAAGTTGTATGGGGGTCCCTGGCACAAAATATTTTCAGATGGTTGTCCGCGGCAAAATACATATTAATTTAGGGTCTTTGAGAACCAGCGCTCTAGAACAACATTAGACAATAAAGTTTGACTGACGCCCGTTTTCACCAATTTATTTATCTCCCTAGTTGCTTCTTTTGGGCTGGTTTTCATAGACCTGGTTGCTTGTTCCTCTTGTGAAATCTGGCAACACTGACACACACACACAGACACGCACGCAGGTGCACACGCATGCTCGCGCACGCGCACGCACACACACACACACACACACACACACACACACACACACACACACACACACACACACACACACACACACACACACACACACACACACACACACACACACGCACACACACAAGCGCTTGAGTGTAGGAGAAGCTCTCCTACACTCCCACCAGCCCACACCTTTGTAGCAGCTAACAATGGAAGTGGACATACGGAGTCGAGCAGAGTCAAGTTAAAATCTGTCCAAGTCAAGTCAAAAGTATTATACTTGATTGATTGATTGAAGCAGTGCGCTCCTCAGAGCGGCAACAGCATGCTGTTTGTTTACTCAGCAATATAGTGTCTTTGTCACAATCATTTTAACCAATTTAACCATATTTCATACTTTGGCTATTCAAAAATTGTGAACATTTGTACAAATCTTTGAATATATATATTTTTTAAAACCACTGCCCTATAGGATGGTGGGTGGAGAGGAGAGGAGCGCTGGTTTCATGTTACCTCAGCAAGGCAGCAAGCCATGGTGGACACAATCGTTTATCACGTGAAGAAAAAACAGCGCTCCCTTCACCGAGTCTCGGCCAATCACAAGCATGAACCATCCTATAGGGAAAACTTAATGTATCAGTTTGCTTCATCATGCACATGAGAGGGAATCATTACATTCACTGGTTCAAGCAACACTATATCTCTCTCACACACACACACACACACACACACACACACACACACACACACACACACACACACACACACACACACACACACACACACACACACACACACACACACACACACACACACACACACACACACACACACACACACACACACACACACAACCCTCGGTGGGGAGAGCGAGCCACGCAGACGCCTCACTACCACCGACTTCCATGTGCAAACACCGGATATTGATATATAGCGGGAAATTACCGACGGCCTGGTGATGGCTTGGTGTGTGTAGTAGTAATTTGCCGTTGTCGGGCAGAAACCTCTTATCTCCATATTCTAACTTTTTGTGTTTTTTTTGTAAATGAACGCCCTACTCGATCATTCTACAGCGTCACACAAAAGCATCAAAAGTAGCAGATCTGCAAGCTCGAAACGCGGCTGAGGTTGTAGATCTGCTACTTTTGCTATTTTTGAATTTGAATCCTGATATAGTTCATGATGATGTTGGTGATCTAGAAATCTTAGAAGCTAACTAGACCGATTCAATCGTTGGACAAACCCCCCCACCCCCCCCCCAAAAAAAGAATAGCAATTTGCTCACTATTATGACCTTTGACAAACAGTTACACTGGGACACATGTTGAGTTCATACACCCTCACATCATGAAATTAGTATTCAAAGCAAAGAGAAGAGAAAAGCAGAGAGAGAGAGAGAGAGAGAGAGAGAGAGAGAGAGAGAGAGAGAGAGAGAGGGAACAGAGACAGTGTGCACAGTAAAATCCGGACTGTTAATTTTATTCTGGGTGTGTGCAAAATGGAACCAAATGGGGTCAGTTTGGTTCCATTCGTACACATTCAGAGTTAAATGAACACGCACTATTTTAACTGTGTGTAAAGCAGGTTACAGCAACATGGCCTTGCCGTTTCCTTTGAGGCCTTAGTCTGGAGCTTTTTTTTTGGCCCCCCTCCCGTCCTATCAAGACTCGAGCCTGAATTTGTAGCCTGATGCCTCGGTTCAGCCACAAGCACGAGCTCAGGCGAGTATGGCCTCCAGCCATGCTGGCTGGACGCCAGGCAGAAGTCAATAAGCCCCAGGCTAGAATATACCAAAGCCAAGGCATCTTGGCTATAGTAGCATAGGCCGGATGGTTCTCAAACTGAGGTCCGGGGACCCCCAGGGGTCCTTTGATGGGGGTTCCAGGAGGTCTTTAGTAAAATGAGTTAATATACGAAGTATCCCAATCAGTTTAACCACTTTAACCCTGTGTACTTCGGCTTTTTTCAAAAGAATCTTGAAAGAAATAAGTTGGAATATTGTTAAAACATTTTAATAACACAAATCTTGTATTGCACAAAATATTTTCAGATGGGGGTCTGCGGCTAAATACATATTAATTCGGGGTCCTTGACATGAAAAAGTTTGAGAACCACTGGCACAGCGGCTGCTTGAACATTTGACATTTGAGGCCTATTATTTCTACATGTGCTACAATTTGCTACAAAACCTGTGGCTATAGCAAGTCATTGTGGCCATAATCAAGAAGTTGACAGGTAAATTTAGGTCTGATATAATGATGTACTGTGCATGTTCAAATCATGTATCCTTTACATTACTGCAGACCATTTTCCAAATTCTATATAATATATATTTTTCCATGTAGGCCAAAAATATCCAATTAAATATTGAGTTTACCCATCCTCACTTAGGGGTGGATGCTAATTCTCGCATTGCGACGCGTTGTGAGCTTGTAGATCTGCCATTTTCATTACTTTAGTGCGACACTCTTGTAAGATGAAGTCGGGCATTCATTTACGAAAAAACATTAAAAAGTTGACATTTGGAGATACAGCTAATAGCTATCTGAAAATAGCATACCTACAAGCTACTCACAATCAGTGTTGCCAGATTCTGTGAGAGAAACAAGCAACCAGGTCTAGGAAAACCAGCCCAAAAGAAGCGACTCTGGGCCACATGAGCACTTTAACATATACATCAGCTATTTGAAAATAGCCGATCTACAAGCTCACAACGGGTCGCATCGCGACGCGTTGTGAGCTTGTAGATCGGCTATTTTCAAATAAAATATTGCGGGGAAATTATAATAAGCAGATCTGGCAACCCTGCTCACAATGTGTTGTGTGACGCGTTGTGAGCTTATAGATCTGCTACCTTCGGCAAAGCAGTATGCTGTGTGGGAAAAAAAAAGGAAAAGGGACCAAGTACTAGACCGACTGTGGTATACCCCGGTTAAATAAGTAGATATCCCGACACGGGAATAGCCCTTTTCTGACAGTGGCCTAATATGTTGAGTGTCTGTGCAAGGTGGTTGTTTGTTTGCCATACTGTATACTGTATTCTGACAGACAAGTGACATGTCTGCTTTTGGCATACTGTGTCTGTTGACTGTGAGCACCTATACTAGACAGCAAGAGGAAGAGAGGGCCGGGAATATCATCCATCTTTATACTGGGAATTTGTCCAGACATCCCTGTCCTCCCAGAGCTCTAAGAAATGTGTTCTCATCAGCTAATTTATGCTCCAACTTGTCCGTTCAACGCGATTGCGGGGGAACCTGTGCCCTGGCCCTCAGTCCACCTTCTGACAACAAATGTGACTGAACACATCCTACAGTAAAATATCAAATTGTTGCTGTCGGGCAGAAACCTCTTATCTCCATATTGCTGTGTGTTTTTTCGTAAATTAATGCCCTATACTTGATCATGCTAGTGTCACACAAAAAGCAGCAGAAGTAGCAGATCCAGCAGTTTTGAGCTTGTGGATCTGATACTTTTGCTATTATTGAATTAAAATCCTGAAAAGTAACAGTTTTGGACATATGACGTTTCCACCCGACAGAGACTAAATGCATGTGTGTTCAGTGATTTTGGAATCCATCACATTGCTGGATGAAAAATATCTGGATATCTGTATAGTCAGTCAGTCACTGGCTGTCTTTATCAATACGTTCCGTATGGTGGTGTCTGTGCCCATGCACATTAGATGAGTGTTACAGATAAATGGGTAATGCTTGCACAAGATGTGACTAAAAACAGACTACAAGGGTCGGGGCTAACACCGTCCTGTCATTCAGTGGACAATGGAATGCGAATTTGGTTTTAGTTCTTATTGAGGAAGATTATCACCTATAAACATACCTATTAACAAGAACAATGATGGTGTGAGAGATTTCTCACACCATCTTCTTTTTTTCAGCTAATGTCTTACACCAACCCTGCAATGCAGTGGTTTTATTTCATAGAACAAATCGCTATATACAGACGGACAGACAGACAGACAGACAGACAGACAGACAGACCTCTAGAAGCAAAGATTTGAGTAAAAAAATATATATATTCAAAGATTTGCACAAATCTTTGAATATATTCAAAGTGACGCACTATGAGCTTGTATATCTTCTATTTTTGAATAGCCAAAGTATAAAATATGGTGAAAGTGGTTAAAATGATTGTGACGCTATATTAACGAATTATGCTGGGGATCGGCCGGTACCCCCCGCCCCCCCCCCCCCAAGGACCCCTGGACCCCACTTTGAGAACCAATGCATGGTATACAGAACGTAAATTAACCACTTAACCCCAAAATACCTCATTGACTGGGATCCCCCAGGGACTTGGCCCCCTCCTTTTTTTCTCGACACCAAACGTATTTGCTGAAAATAGCAAATCTACAAGCTCACAATGCGTTGCAATGCGAGATGCCATGCAATGCGCCTATTATGACATGGCCTGAATAGGGAAGCTAGGGTTCATGTGGTTAAAAAATTGGAGCAAGAGCGCCTTCCCATACCATGATCCTCTGTTTGGGAACAGGAATGTTTTCCCAGTGTCCTACACTGAAAATGGACACAATTATTTAGGGATTATGTTCAAAATAGGTCAGATATGTCATTGGCAATACATGGAACATGCTTATGTATGGTTTTGAATTACTTATTTTGGGGGAGGGGCTGAGATACTGCATGGCACCTGGTGTTCAATCTACAGTATCAATGAGCAGTTACACTGTTAATACATGCATATTGTATTGTCTCAGTCAATGTTTTATGATCGACTGACAGATCGATACATAGATGTGTTGATATTCATCCAATTATTATGAATTATTAAATTACATCGCCTCTGTCGGGTGGAAACCTCTCTTTTCAGGATTCAAATTCAAAAATAGCAAAAAATAGCAGATGGACAAGCTCAAAACGCGTCGCTTTGTGCCGAGTTTTGCGCTTGTAGATCTGCTATTTTGGATACATTTGTGTGACACTGCAGTATGATCAAGTAGGGCGTTCATTTACCAAAAAAAACACACAAAAAGTTGGAGATAAGAGGTTTCTGCCCGACAGCTTTTCTCTACCCCTACCTCCAGACAGGCCAGACTCTCAACCAACGAGAGAGCTAGAGCGTTGCCTTGAGATTATTATAAGACATTTGGGATGTTCCTAGCCAGTGAACACACACACACACACACACACACACACACACACACACACACACACACACACACACACACACACACACACACACACACACACACACACACACACACACACACACACACACACACCGCGCACACATCCTGGTATTTTGGCGTGTTGGAATGCTAATGACAGTAGTGAATCTCGGTGAGTCTTTCTGGCTGACGCTGCTGGAGGGAGTTGGAGGAAGTGGAGGAGAGAGACCACCCAAATCTTCTCCTCTTCCTCTCCTTCCAAAAACACTTAGTGTAATTATACAGGACTGACACGTGAGAAACGTTCTCTACGCAAATATGGATTAAGTCTCAGCCATGGCCTGCAGACAAGATTGTGTGTGTGTGTGTGTGTGTGTGTGTGTGTGTGTGTGTGTGTGTGTGTGTGTGTGTGTGTGTGTGTGTGTGTGTGTGTGTGTGTGTGTGTGTGTGTGTGTGTGTGTGTGTGTGTGTGTGTGTGTGTGTATGTGTGTGTGTGTGTGTGTGTGTGCGAACATTCATTCATTATTGAAAAATCTAAGCCTCATAAGTACGTGATCGCCATTGCTTTGATTGTGAAACAGAGATTCTTATCAACATCAAAAATACATGACATATGATATTAATAGATCTCACATTTACGCCTTTCAATCTGGCATCCCTATTTTGAACAATGTCATAAAATAAAATAAAAGTAAACATTTCAGATCATTTCAAACATTTTCAAAGACATCTAGAAGCTTACAACGCGTTTGTGATTACTTCTGAACATACTGATGTAATGGTTCTCTGTTTAGCTTTCCAAAAACACATCCCTTGTCCTATATATCAGAAGTGTGGTACACAAAACCACACACGGTTTGTAGACATACACAAGCTAGGCCTCGCTTTGGGAGAAAACATCTGTGAGAGTCTGGTTGCGCTACACGTATTTACAGGATGTGACTCTGTGAGTGCCTTTGCTTTGTTTTGGTGGAAAACTGAATGCACAGAGGTTATTAAAGAAAAAAACTGATTTTCAGGAGAGGAGACACTCAAGCAACTTGGCCAGACTTGGGATGTTTCAACAGCTCTTTGACCAGCTGCAGCAGTTCACTTGTAGCTGGTACCCAGTGGTGTAAAGTAACTAAGTACATTTACTCAAGTACTCTACTTAAGTACAATTTTGAGGTATTTTTTACTTTACAGAGGCAAATATTGTACTTTTACGAGCTTGTGAGCTTGTAGATCTGCTATTTTCAAAGGATTTTTATACATTTTATATATTTGAAAACTTGTGAAATAGGACATTCTGCATAATTAGTACTTTCTACTTTTGGTACTTTAAGTACATTTTGATAGCAATACTTTTGTACCTTTACTCAAGTACATTTTGAATTCCGGACTTTTACTTGAAACAGAGAATTTCTGCATTGCAGTATTGATACTTTTACTTAAGTAAAACATTTTAGTACTTTTTCCACCACTGCTGGTACCTGTCTGGGACCACCTCCAGTGTCGTGGACGAGATCCGCTGCCAGATTTTCTGCGCCAGGAGAGGGGAGGCTGATTTCAGTTAGCCTGGGACCAGACGAATCTGCGAGTGCAAAAAAAAATTGCACTCTGCGATTTGGGACTCATATCCCACGCAGTGATATAGTCTGGCTATGCGAGGCTAGATTCCAGTCAACTGCTACCACGTGAAGAATGTCTATTTCTCCATGCCCTCCGTGCCAATTACCAGACTATGATATGGAGATGCTCTCTGCAGACTCACACATCTACACCAGAGTGGATGGACAACTGTTGATGGTGGACAGTTAGCAATTCACTGAATGCACACAGCCCCTGCACCAGATGTAGTCCTTTGGGCTTGTATACGACAATGCATAGCTTCCTAACTGCAGTTCTCTCAGCAACCTCTGCAAACCCCACAACTGTACAAACCAAGTACCTGGCTGAGGAAGATTCAATGCCTACAGTTGAAAAAACCTAGAAAACCTACACTTTGATAGCAGAATCATCCAAATCGACCCATTAGTTGCTGAGTCATATCATTCACTGTATAACTTTTTTTCCCGCACCAGATATCAGATATAAGGACCCAAACCAAGTAATCATCTGCTATTTTGACATTGCTATCATATAATTTCATAAACTACAGACACGTAACAATGCAAAAATCACATGAAACCTTTGCCCCTTTAACGGTACCGATATCCAAAAATGAGGGGTCTGGCCCATGGACTAAGTGTGTCACTTTGTTCTGCACTGCGTACGTATCGAAAATGTTGAATAATTTATATCCTTTACATAAATCTTCTCTTCCGGAGGTCTCTGGCACAAAACCTTATCAGATGGGGGTCTGTGGCCAAATACATACCAATTTAGGGCTCCCTGACACGGAAATGTTTGAGAACCTGTGCTCTACTACACATCATATCACATCATGGCTGGCCACATGTCCTCTCCTCTCCTTCTCCCTCTTCCCTTTCTGTGAAACCTTATATCAGTGTTTGGGCTGATAGGAGAAACATCTGTATCTACACACACACACACACACACACACACACACACACACACACACACGCACGCACGCACGCACGCACGCACGCACGCACGCACGCACGCACGCACACACACACACACACACACACACACACACACACACACACACACACACACACACACACACACACACACACACACACACACACACACACACACACACACAGATCCCATAGCTACGGCTGCCTATCGTCCCTGAGAATCTTCCACTATTCAGGCAAAAGAGAGAGAGAGAGAGAGAAACGTACACATTGTACGTAGCACGCACACGCACACGCGCACACACACACACACACACACACACACACACACACACACACACACACACACACACACAGCGACTGAAAACAAACACGGTATTCAGCCGTATAGGACAGCGTGCCCCGGGTTCGGGTCCAGACAAACAGCAGGCCCAGTGCATTCCACATTCCCCCCATCAGACCTGATGTATTCCCAGAGAATTCTGGGGAGCTTAATGTAATTACAGGAGGGTGTGTGTATGTGCGCACGTGTGTGTGTGTGTGTGTGCGTGTGTGTGTGCGTGTGGGCCAAATGTCCCAACAAGTATAGTAGAATTTGAGAAATATATATTGTGAGGATATTGTTTTCCTGGTCCCCACAAGAGAAATGGTTGTTTTATGGTTATAATTGTTTTTTTTGGGGCATTAGGCTTACACTTAGGAAAAGCCTCAGGTTAGGGTTAGGTTTAGGAGTAGGCAGTCATAGCGGTTAGGTTTAAGGGTTAGAATTGGAGTTATATTTAGTTACACGCCGGAAAATAGCCGTCCTAAAATGTTGATGTCCTCACAAGTATAGAAATACAAACGTCTGTGTGTGTGTGTGTGTGTGTGTGTGTGTGTGTGTGTGTGTGTGTGTGTGTGTGTGTGTGTGTGTGTGTGTGTGTGTGTGTGTGCTTGGGGGGGGTTCATGGAGATGTACACGGTTAATAGTCTGAAATGTACTTTTTTTCTTTTTTGCTACTCTGGGAGTTAGTGCCGCTAAATGCGTTTCCCAGAATTGCGCGGCTCAGGTTTTGACACACCGGTCATAACGTTACAGCTGGGGATTGCTCTCCTCTCGCTCCAGCATAGAGAGGTACAACTGGATCTCTGGCGTGCAGCTACTAATTTATGAATTTTCCAGTGATAAACTGGTTAGGGGAGGAGCCCCCATGCAAAAAAAAATGGTCGCGGAGAAGAAGAAGGGGAGCTTACTTTTAAAAAACAGATGTTGGGGAGGCAGACGTTTCTCCCGCTGTAATGAACAACTTTCCAATTGACAAAATAGGCTTCTTAGGGAGTTCAGGGTGTCCAGTAACGAAAGCTGCACAATTCTTTGGGAATCGTTGAACGTTTTGAGTGTTTTCACAGAGGCTAACCTCGACTGCCCCGACATAATGAACATGTAACAGCCGTCGTTTGCTCTTTGTATAGCGCTGAGTTGCGTAGTAAAAAGAAGGGCATAGTTGTTGTAGTGTGTTATATATTGTACTTGTCTGAACACTTTCTCCCACAAGGACACCCCATTCCCAACCCATCCCCCCCCCACATTTCTTCTACTCTGTACATATCTCTGCTGTGGGGCAGAAACCAGTTAACTCCAAAATAATTCAGGAAATGACCAAAACAAAAAGTTAGGAGGTTTCGTTCATCATTGATAAGAACAGCTGAATGGACCTCCAAGCTCACAATGAGGTTGGAGGTCAAAAGGGGGTGGAGCCTGGAGTCAGCAAAACCAGCTAACTCCACCCCCCTTTGGTGGAGTTAGCTGGTTTAGCAGAAAGTTTGAGGATCCAATGGAGTTTTTTTAATCAACACGCAGACGTAAAGGGTGTTCACTGATTTATAGAGAAAAATGCAAAAGCGGAAACATTTTGTTTGAGTCTGCCCGACAGCAATGATAAAGTGTTTTATATTTGTGATGATATTGAATTTTGGTGTTATTTGTATGTTGATGAATTGAATACACACACACACACACACACACACACACACACACACACACACACACACACACACACACACACACACACACACACACACACACACACACACACACACACACACACACATTCACACAATATGATTATATTCCAATCTTAAAGGGATAGTTCACCCAGAAAAATATTTTTTTTCTATCGATTAGTCACCCCATGGAGATATTTTTTTTAGTTTTTGTCGCATTCTTAAGCCAATAATTTGATGACCAGCGGACCGGTAGGCAGCGGTTCTGGTAGGAGATACAAAGGAAGCTCTTTGTGTCTCCTACAAATCTGGGTGATCAAATTATTGGCTTAGTAATGCGACAAAAACTAAAACATGTCCATGAATTCAAGTCTCCATGGGGTGACTAATCGATAGGAAAAAAAGTAATTTTGGGGGTGAACTATCCCTTTAAGCTATTTTTAGGGCAAACACAATACATGGCTGAATGAAAATGAAACAAATATAGCAAGAAGAATCACCCAGTGACAACAGAACCTCTCTCACACAGATGTGTCCTTACCTCTCTTGGGACTCCATATAGAGGCAGGTCAAACAGGAAGCTGCATGGAGTTTACTATTGGTAGCGGTTGAATATAAACAAGGTAATGTTCCATGAAGTAATAGTAAACAGCACGTGCATGAAGAGGATTCCCCTCCTGGCTTCAATCAGGAACCCCCCTCAAAGACCCCCCTCAAGGACCCCACACAACCCCTACAAGCTCACAACGCTTGTAGAGAGGCTGTTTTTGGCAAAGAGGTATAGGTGTAGAGGGTAAAAAGAGCAGACCAAGTTTTTTTTTTTAAATCACTCTGAAACACAATTTTATACAATATAGCGGGGGTCCCTGCTTCATCTCTCTCTCAGCTAGGAGGTCCTTGAACGTTGAAGACCCCTGAATTAGAGGTTAATCACTTAAACCCGCTATTAGGGAAACAGAGTTGCAACTGTACTTGGTCCGCTTGTTTTCTTTTACACACAATGTCTTTGCCAGAGATAGCTTTTGACCAGGCAAGTCGGGAATGATGAAAGTTGCGAATGCATGCCCACCCTGTTGTACCCGTTGTATCCCTTTGTTTGTCTGTGTCCCAATTTTATTTTATAATGATAACATGTAGAGTAGCCAATTATATGTGCACCCTTTTCTCCCAATTTAGTCATCTTGCCATTTAATCCTCCCCCCCACACACATTTCTTTTTGCTATTGTACCTTACTGTCTCACCGACCAGTGAGGATCCCCCGCTAGGAGGACATGGCGCCATTGTCCTCCTCCCATTCAACACCCCCCACTGACAGATGCCGCCCAAGCCCGTAGGAGTTGCTAGCGCTCAGTGCTGAATGCCCAGATACTTAAAAAAATAAAACATTATGTTTTTAACAGCTATACTGTCTTTGGAGACTGATTTTCCCCAGCGCGATCAATAAAGGTCATATCTTATATCTTACATTACCCCTGAGCTTTTTTGTTAACCCTAATGAGAGTGCAGGGCTTTTTAAATGTGAGAATGTTGGTTGATTCAAATCACTTAGGTCCAGTTGGGCGTAACTAGCTGGGCTTTTAGTCTTGTTATATGTCAAAGACATAAAAACATGCCTCTTTTTTTTTCCCAGTGAAAAAAAAAACATTTGGATTTTGCTTTCTTGCCCCATCCGTGAGGGCTGGGCTGGGCTGGGGCACTTAAGAGACACTTTGTTATTGTGGGAGAAGTCACAGTGGAGGAATTCCATTCAGGACGCGCTCCTGGAGTTGGGAAGGAGAGACGGAGAGAGAGAGGGTGGGTCCTCAGCACACTCAGAGTATTGTTGTTTTGGCTCCATTCAAAACCCGCCGACCATATTCACAAAGACAGCTTTCACAGAACATCACTGTACAAGCATTTGAAGAGAGAGGGCGAAGAGATAGAGAGACAGAGAGGGAGAGAGAGCGGGAGAGAGAGAGAGAGAGAGAGAGAGAGAGAGAGAGAGAGAGAGAGAGAGAGAGAGAGACAGAGAGAGAGAGAGAGAGAGAGAGAGAGAGAGAGAGAGAGAGTGAGTGAGTGGGGAGTGAAAGAGATTGAGACGTTGAGAGAGTCAGACACAGAGAGCCAAAAAGAGCAGTGAGACAGAGAGAGACTATAAAGGAGGGGCAGGTACTGTACTGGAAAAAAAAAGATTTGGCAAAGTCTAAATGCTAAATGCACCAGGTGTGAACAGCTACTGTCTGCAGCGATGGCAGGAAACATACTGAAACTTCAACAACAGTTTAGCCCATGTTTTGTTTTTTAATGCAACTCTATTTTAGGGTTTCCCCACAGAAACAAGCCAACGAAACGAGCCAAAGAAGATGTTGACTCTGTCATTAAGGTGTCAATCAAGTTGAAGTGGAATTTCTTTATGTAACGTTGACTGTAAATCAAGGTGAAGTGGCCATTTAGAGAGGCTTTCCTGTGGTGGAACCATGTAGCCCTGCTGGACTAAAGCCTTCCACCTCAACGTGTTAACATGCACACTAACACCGACACACCGGTCTCACCACCATTAAAGGGACTTGAAAAGGTGCATAAACCATTCTTTAGGGCGGTGGTTCTCAAACCTTTTCGTGCCAAGGACCCCCGAATTGATATGTATGTGGCCGTGGACGCCCTCCTTAAAATATGTTGTGCCAGGGACCCCCAGGAGCAAAGATTTGTGTTAAAATGTTGTTAAAAAAGATTCTAAGATTTACATTTTCAATATTAAAAAAAAATGCAGATCTGCAAGCTCATAGCGCAGCACTCGGTGCCGCACTATGAGCTTGTATATCTGCTATTTTTGAATAGCCAAAGTATAAAATATGGATAAAGTGGTTAAAATGATTGTGACACTTATTAACTAATTCTGCTGGGGACCCCCTAGTATCCCCCCAAAGGGCCCCTGGGGGTCCCCGGACCCCACTTTGAGAACCAATGCAGGTAGTCATTCTCAACCTATGGCGGGCCATGAGGATATTGCAAGTGAGCCCCCAAATAATTGGCATGTTAATAATAACCTTAAAACAAAAAAAGAAAATGTTATTCTTTCTTTAAAAACTTGAAAAAAAATCATCTGACCACTGAACACGGTGGTCAAATGGGTGGGCCACGAACACTTTAAAGATGTTCAAGTGGGCCCTGATCTAGAAAAGATTGAGGTTTAGGCTTGTGTCATTTCATAAACTGTATTCTGGTCTTCTTCTTTTTTTTTAGTAAAAGATTTCACGCCCTTTAGGGCAATACTCAGGTATTATCTGAAGAGTGGCGCTATAGGAGTCTATAACTCAAATCAGCTGGCTTCATCCAGGAATATGTCTGTGAGAATGATTGATCATAATCAAGATTAAGACAGATCTTCTATCTTGTGCGTAAAGTAGATATCTTGGCCTGAAGGTAGCGCTACAGGATAGGTGATGGGGTCACTCAAATAGTTTGGGTTCATCTTCCAGGTAGCATGAAAGCACTCAGCAAGTTTCATGGTAATCTGCCCTTTAGAATTTTGATACATCTCGTACGCAGGTGGAATGTTTGGCCTAAGTGTGGCGCTAGAGGAAAGGTTATTGGGTCACCAAAAGCCATAAGGGCCATATCGTCCGTGGAGCAAGCATGTACTCAGCGAGTTTCATGCAATCTGTCCATAAATTTGTACATACCACCTTGTGTGCAAGTAAATAGTTTTGGCCTAATGGTGGCACTAAAATGAAGCCAAAATGCAACCGGGATCCAACCCAAAATCAGTAGGTGCTGTCACCAGGGGAGCATCAAGGTGTAGAGCAGCAAATTACATGCCAGTAGAATGCTGGCAGAAATTACTAATTTAAAACACTTTTCTGAAGCAGTGATATACGGTAATATACGGAAGATTGCACATGCAAATGTGTGCAGGTATGTTGTATGCTGTATGTTTATTAGTGCACACATACAGTAGCATGTGTGCACTAGTGCACATGTGTACTGTGCACGGCACGCACACACTCACACATGCGCGCGTACATGCAGGAAATATGAGTATGAAATATGAACACACACATCCGCAGTAGTGGAAGGCTTGGCTAGCATGCGCAGGTGGACCGGTGGTGTTGTAAAGACACATGTGGAAAGACAGAATTAAAACCCCTGTGTGTGCATGTGTTCACTATAGTGAATGCAAGACGGATTCATGTGTACGTGAGTGGCAATGTATGTGTGAGGTAAGTTTGAATTATGGTCCATACTGCGCACGCACGCACGCACCGCACGCACGCACGCACGCACGCACGCACGCACGCACGCACGCACGCACGCACGCACGCACGCACGCACGCACGCACGCACGCACGCACGCACGCACGCACGCACGCACACACAAATGTGTGTGTGTGTGTGTGTGTGTGTGTGTGTGTATCTTTCCTCCATTGCTGAGTTTAGAGCACAGCTGGGCATTGATAGATAACATGTACCACCATCATTAGACTGTTAAATTGCACAAAATGCACGCACGCACACACACACACACACACACACACACACACACACACACACACACACACACACGCTACGTACACACACACACACACACACACACACACACACACACACACACACACACACACACACACACACACACACACACACACACACACACATACACACACACACACACAAACACACACACACACACACACTACGTACACACGTGCCCGCACAAATCCTGGCTGAAGGCTATAATACCAAGGTGTGATGTACTATATGTATAGGTTGCTGCCAAGGGAGCATGTCTGTCTGTCTGTCTGTCTGTCTGTCTGTCTGTCTGTCTGTCTGTCTGTCTGTCTGTCTGTCTGTCTGTCTGTCTGTCTGTCTGTCTGTCTGTCTGTCTGTCTGTCTGTCTGTCTGTCAAAATTAATCCCTGTGTAAAATGAAGTGGCTTTGTTGAGTGCAGATTGAAAAGGGATTGTGCGCGCGTGTGCATGCCTAGCATGTGTGTGTGTGTGTGCGCGTGGGGCAAGGGAGTGAAAGTGAGGGAGGTATCATGTAAACTGACAAGTGTGTGCATGTGTGGGTACATAGATTAGATTATTTTTTGCAGCTTTGCGTGGACATCCAAGCGTTCAAATTCTATCTCCAAGTATCCACGTGCGCGCGCGCGTGTGTGTGTGTGTGTGTGTGTGTGTGTGTGTGTGTGTGTGTGTGTGTGTGTGTGTGTGTGTGTGTGTGTGTGTGTGTGTGTGTGTGTGTGTGTGTGTGTGTGTGTTGTCCTGCAGGCAGCAGGGCTCAGCAGAGAGGTGTGAAATCTACGGTGAATGAGGGTACCATGCAGGTTACCTGCTTCAGTCTGTCTCTATCAGCCAGCTGCTTTCTGTTGTCTCCCTGCCAGCGATATGACAGGCCCTGTCAGCCAGCAAACAAACACACACACGCGCGCGACTGTGCGCGAGCGCGCGCAATACCACACACCCACACACACAGACATGTTAGGCCTTATCGCTGTCTAGTACAAAACCATTCGTCCGCAAACTGTGCAAAGATTATGTGTTTTTTTGTGGATATGATTGATGTGTGATTTTTAGGATTAATTTAGTACTAACTGGTTTTCTACTGGTGTTTGTGTATGGTGACTGGTTCATTTTAAAACAGCAACACAGTCTACAATTTCAACAAACAAATCTGTAAAACTAATTATAGTGCATTTGAAAAATAATTTTGCATTTATCATCTCTGTATTTCAGAGATACTGAAAATTCTGAAAAACACTCTATTGATTATCTCTTTATTTCTTTCTTTCTTCTTCTTAGCAGTTATAAAAGCATTTTGTACTGTAAATGATGAAAAGTGCAAATTACAGTATATTGTCGAAACCTCATAAAACTATAACTTTTCAGTATTCAAATGAAAAAAATTGCTAAAATAGCTGATCAACAAACTCAAAACACGTCGCTTCGCACCGCGTTTCGAGCTTGTAAATCTTGTAGATCTGCTATTTTGGATACTTTTGTGTGACGCTGTAGTATGATGAAGTAAGTAGGGCATTCATTTACGAAAAAATGAATGCCTGTGATGCCTGTGTGTGTGTGTGTGTGTGTGTGTGTGTGTGTGTGTGTGTGTGTGTGTGTGTGTGTGTGTGTGTGTGTGTGTGTGTGTGTGTGTGTGTGCGTGTGCGTGCGTGTGTGTGTGTGTGTTTAATCACATCATGGTTTAAATCACAGGCTGGCTCCAGACATGATGAAAAGTCATGAATTACTGCAGTCAGAGCACATGCTGGCACCAGAAACCTGAAGGAGCATGTGTAAATGTAAGGGAGTCTGAATTGCATGCATAGAGAGAGAAAGAGAGAGAAAAAGAGAGCGAGAGACAGAGAGACCTCCCCTGTACATACCCCAAGCCCATTTATAGGTGTGGTGTCAATATAATGTGGGCTGTGGCACATTTTATGATTTTTCTTTTGATATCTCCTCAGTGTTGCACTCCCACCCAACTTTAATATTTAGTCCGTTTTCAAGGCAACATGGCAAACAGAGCATTGACCGCCGTGGTGGTAAGCCAGTGTACCCGCCAAAGTATACAATACCGTCATTATTACTGCATAACCACTTTCCCTTTTCCCTATTTTTAAACCACCTATTTTATCATCTAACATTGGGTAGTCCTGTTTGGATACGTAACAATGTTGCTCAAGACAAACGTGTCCAAGAAAGCAGTGTCAGTCCCAGTGCATAATGGGTTTGCGGACAGACAGAGCAAAAATCGAGCATGTTAATTAAACACGAGTGAAATAAATAACACTCTTATGGGTCCGTCATACAACATTGAGCTGAAATGCAAGCTAGATTCACATATGAAAACAAAACAAAAATGGAAATCTCTGGTCTGGTCTTAAAGCTGCACTATATACAGTATGAAACTTTCCTGTTCTAAGCCGGACTTGAACTCTTATCTCTTCTGTGCAGATTTTTTTTTAATTGTTTTGCACTATTAGAGCCTGCCTACTTGCTTTGGGGAGAAATCGAAGGTCAACACCAGAAACAGTGTCCAACCTAGACAATATAGGATGTCTCAATAGAACAAAGCTATATTGTATTAACATGCTCTACCATACCGACTGGACAGAATGGCATCTTATTCGCTGAAGAAAATTACACAATAGAGCTTTAAAAGTGATCATTTTAATTCTCACGTGTGTGCATTAGCCTACAAATCAATCAGTGGGCAGGCTTCACGTGGGAGGTTCAGAGCTCTGTGTGCATTTTTCTCTCAACCTATAAATCTGCCGTGGCACCTTCACCCTGGGGCTCTTTTGGTTAACCTCAAGACATTACAATCCATCTCTCCTCAGTCCTCACTGGCACGTTTCACTTACAGCAAATTAGCCACTGTCTGTTTAAATTAGGAAAACGAGTCGTTTTTGGCAGAAGGGAAATGGAAAGCCTGTGAATTAAATGTTTGATTCTCATATAAAAGATATTATGAAGGAATTCAATGTTGTCGTTAAGGATTCACGAGCACAGTAGGCCTATTTCTCCAAAGATATTTCTGAAAATGCCTACAATACTGTGTAACGCCATTGCTAGAGGTGTTAGGAACCATTCTCCAGAGGACTGTGAATAGTTTATTTTATTCTTTATTAAGAACATTAAAGATATCCAGGATCAAATAACCACATCTGCATGTGACCATCCTGTTATACCTTCCATATGGAGGCTCTATTGGATGTGTTTTGATCCTGTATATTGGCAGAAACCCTCAGACATTACACATGGAATCCTCTTCTTGCCCCCTGGATTCTGTCCTCATAAGACTGCTTAAAAAAGGTCATGCATGCACTTTGCCCTAGCATTCTGTCCATTATAAATAGATCCCCCACTATAATTACTCAGTACCACCTGACTTCAATGCGTGCCCTCATCCAACCGCTTCTTAAAAAACCCAATCTGGTTCCCTCAGTTTTTTTTTTTTTTTGTCCCACCGCTTAGCCCATTAAGACCGGGAACGCATCTGTGTCATTAATAGATTTCTTTGGCTATTCAAAAATAGTAGATATACAAGCTCATAGCTACGAGCTTGTAGATCTGCTATTGTTTTTTGAAAAATCTTGAAACTTTGTGCAACTCTTTGAATATATAAATTTTTTAAAGCGAACATTTAAAGCGTTTTTTTAAACGCATGTTGCTATTACATCAGTGGTTCTCAAACTTCAAGTCAAGGACCACCAAAAATATTATGTATTTGTCCGTGGACCCCCCAGAAGCAAAGATTCGAGTTAAAAATGTATACATATATTCAAAGATTTGCACAAATGTTCACAAATTTTCCGCGCTATGAGCTTGTAGATCTGCTATTTTTGAATAGCCAAAGAAATCTAAAATGACACAGATGCGTTCCCGGATTGAATCGGTTAACTTAAGTTTTATATAAAGGTGGCGCTTCACGCCACGTTTGTGGCGTGTTGCCAATATAAGCGGCAACGTGTGCAAAGGAGCGGAAATGTGTCAACATGATGTTTTCCTGAGGCAGTGTGAAAAGTGAATAGCAATAGTTCAGGCGTGAGTAGAAAAAGGCATGAAGAATAATCATCTCTAACTCAGGGTGTGAGACAAACTGACCTGAGCTTTGCAACGTTCCTAAGGTGGAAGAAACATGCACGGGTCATTGACTTGATGTGTGTTTCCGGAGGAAAAATTCCACCGGAATGCGTGTTTCCGGAGGAAAAATTCCGTCGGATCCTATTGGTTCACCGATCTGTCCGTCAGCCCCCGCCCCGCGCCCCTCCTCCTCCCCAATGTGTTGCATTGAGAGCCCTGACGTCACAACATTTGGAGCCACGCCCACTGCACTCTGGTTGGTTGGGGAAATGAAACACTTCCTATTCCAGGAACGACAACGCGCTGGTCCAGGCTTTTATTTTTTAGCAAAACTAAAAAATAAAAGCCTGGAGATCGAGGCTATACTGTACGTGTAGACAATGACATACGTGAGTTTTTGAGGGACGACTCAGTGGCTCAGCGGTCAAATCCAGCTGTGTGTTCTTCCAGTGTTAAGTGGGTTACCTCTGGGTGCTCTGGTTTACACCCACACCAGAAAGACACGCATGCTATAGAGAACACGAAGCCTTGCTGTAAAATAGCCATGTATCTGTTGAATCTTTATTGAGAACATGTGGATATACACAAATAGACAGATTTGTTTTGGGATCAAGTTCTAGAATAGAGTTGCCGTCTTTAGTTCTTCAGACAGATTTCTGTGCTTTAACACTCAATTATTTTAACATTAAAACATAGTGTCGATGGGGCTATGGGCTAGAGTTTGTCACAGAGAAGAATTCTGCAAAATGTCATTCCGTTCCATTCCGTTCCATTCCGTTCCATTCCATTTCATTCCATTCCACTCTGTTCAATTACATTAGATTTGGCTCCATTCAATTCAATTCCACTTCAATTCCGTTTCACCATAGACCAGCACATACAGTTCAATGAGAAACCTTGACCTTGGGGTTGCAGTACAAACAAGAGTACACAGCCAGCAGTAAAGGCAACACAACAACGCACGACAACGACAGGTGCAGTAAATGGAAACATAATATCCCATGCAGTTGTCTGGGATTGGGCGATCATGCGTTGCAATATGTCAGTAAAAAAGTACCAGTCACATTACTTCAAGCATTTACAGTAATAAGAGCATAATACTCTGTTCATCCATGTGACCTGACTTGGGTCTAAGACAGATACTATGAGAAATTATTCCCCCCCCCCCCCTCTCCATACATTCCCTGGGAAATTCCCTGTCAAAATTCATTGTGGTAATAGACTGAGCTTCCCTGGTGCGCAATACAACACAATTGTATAATTCCCAAAAATGCAGCCACCGCCCATCTGTCTCTGCGAGTGAAGCGCTGCTGAAATGCCTGCATGCATGGGTCTCTCAACGGGAGACACTGCGATACAAATTCCTAATTACACTGCATATAATATGGCCATTGAGCGCTCAGAATTCCCCTCCAAAAAAGAGAGAGAGAGAGAGAAAAAAAAAGAAAGAGGGAAGATTCCAGAGGGAACACAGTGCAGAGCAGAGTCTGGGGTTGTACGTGGTTTCTAACTGGCGAGGCATCAAGGACGCGGCACGCCAGCAAACGATGGATTAAGTGGTTTCAGTAGCAGGATGGTGGTGATGTTCTGCAAGCACTCTGGCCTGGCCCACATTCACCATGCTGTAGCACATTCACACATACACCCAGTGGTGGAAAGAAACTAAGTACATTTACTTAAGTACTGTACTTAAGTACAATTTTGAGGTACTTGTACTTTACTTGAGTATTTCCAATTTCCAATACTTTTACTTCTACTCCACTACATCTCGGATCCAAATATTTTACCTTTACTCCACTACATTTATTTGAAAACTTTAGTTACTAGTTACTTTGCAGATATACATTATTACATTATGAAACATACATTAACCACTTTAGCCATATTTTATACCTAAGCTATTTGAAAATAGCCGATCTACAAGCTCACAACGTGTCGCATCGCGACGCGTTGTGAGCTTGTAGATCTGCTATTTTCAAACATTTTAGTACTTTTACTTTTCGTACTTTAAGTACATTTTGATACCAATACTTTTATACTTTTACTCAAGTAAATTTTGAATTCCGGACTTTTACTTGTAACAGAGAACTTCTAACGTGCAGTATTGCTACTTTTACTTAAGTAAAACATTTGAGTACTTTTTCCACCACTGATCCAATAGAACTGAATAGAACAGCGCAGAATAGAATAGAAACGTATAACGTAGAAAATAAAAGGGTACATTTTAGTTAAGATTATAAGATATATAGTTATAAGAAAAGAGTAGAATAGGATAGAATATACTATAGACCAGATTCACATGCCACAGTCGCTGATTGTATGATGTTCTGAATCTGCATAGTAGTGTATATCTGTCTGTTTTCTTAAATGTCATCATGATTTGAGTGCGTGGGGATCTCATTTGAAATAAGCTTTTATGGGCGATCCAGTTTAGAGGACCTTGTATTGTTAACTGTACTTCCATGTACTTTTTCCACGTCTCTCTAAATAAAGTACTTCAATCAATCAATCAGCCAGTCAAATACTTAAACAAATATACTGCATATAATCTCCATTGATTTCTGCTTAGCTTGGAGTATGCAGTGTGGCTGTCACAACTGTGGGCTTATTTTTAGGTACAGTAACATGATTGCTGGCTAGAGCGTTTCAAACTCAACTCTCTGAACTGGTTGAGAACGTCAACCTTAGAAAGTCAAAGTCAACCAAAAAGTTGATTGCTCTCAAACCATCCAGTGGATCCGCTCAGTGGCCAAATTCAGAAGACTGTGTCTGCTACTGGGTAGCAATTATTTACGTAGTGTATATGGATATAACCTCATGTCTTGGAAACTGTCATTCATATTAGTACTTCAAAAGCACAAAGTATGACCAGGTAATTTTTGATAGATCCACTACATTGCATTTGGCTGAGGTTTGCTTACTAGAAATCCATTTAATTCATAATGTGAATAACACACACACTGGCCTGAGATTATATGTGACAACTTATTCCTGGCTCAAGTTTTGAAAGTACCATGCAATTTTACGGTGAAAATACATTGTACGTTTGTATAAAAATACAGCCATTACCCCACCGGCAAAGCTTATCCTGCCTTGTATCCAAAACTCACTCCTCGACCACCCACGTGTGGAAATACACACAACCGCTGTGGTATTTGACATGTCAAGCAGACCACATTATTCTGTTATACAACCACCCTAATGAATCTTAGGTTAGGGGTTCTGTGTTCACATTCACTTCAATTACAATGTTCCGTTTCCAGGCCAGTAGCACTATAGCTGGAGAAGAGGAGAGAGGACAGGTTAACCACGTAACCCGTTCAATCCAGGAACGCATATTCTGTCATTTTAGATTTCTTTGGCTATTAGAAAATAGCAGATCTACAAGCTCATCATCTACGAGCTAGTAGATCTGCTAATTTAAAAAAAATCTTGAACATTTGTGCAAATCTTTTAATATATGTATTTTTAAAAAAAAATTGTAACTCAACTCTTTGCTGCTGGGGGGTCCCTGGAACAAAATATTTGACAAATGTTCGCTTTAAAAATATATATATTCAAAGATGTGCACACATTTTCATGATTTTGTTTTTTACAACACATGTCTTCGCTAAAAATAGCCGATCTACAAGCTCGAGAGAGAGTTGCGAGGGCTAACAGAGAATGAGAGAATAAATTGAGAGGGTGAGGAGGAGGAATGGAGGAGGAGAGGGGAGAGGGAGGAGAGGAGAGGAGATATACAGAGCAGTGGGGAGAGAAGGATAAAGCAGGAGATATAGAGAGAGAGAGCGAGAGCGGCAGGGGGAGAGATGAGGGTGAGAGAGATAAGCGGGGAGAGATTTGGAGAGACAGTCAAGAGATGACAGAAAGAACAGACGGACAAACAGACAGACAGACAGACAGACAGACAGACAGACAGACAGACAGACAGACAGACAGACAGACAGACAGACAGACAGACAGACAGACAGACAGACAGACAGACAGACAGACAGACAGACAGACAGACAGACAGACAGACAGACAGACAGACAGACTCCTTCCTTCCTTACTTCCTCCCTGTGTGTGTGTGTGTGTGTGTGTGTGTGTGTGTGTGTGTGTGTGTGTGTGTGTGTGTGTGTGTGTGTGTGTGTGTGTGTGTGTGTGTGTGTGTGTGTGTGTGTGTGTGTGTGTGTGTGTTGTCTTCTAGAAACAGTGCTGAGGTAACACTGCCTCAGAGGGAGTTGAACATGCAGATCATTCTGAGCACGAAACGTGGTACTGTTGTGTTGAATCAGCATTCATACAAATCAGTTTGTCTCTAATTCCACTGAAAGAAACACACACACACACGCACACGCGCACACACGCACACGCACACGCACATGCGCACACACACACACACACACACACACACACACACACACACACACACACACACACACACACACACACACACACACACACACACACACACACACACACACACAAACACCTACATGTAACACATCCCATAGTACAGTGGTCCTCAAACTGCGGTTCAGGGACCCCCAGGGGTCCTTGAAAGCGTTCCAGGGGGTCCCCAGCTAAATGAGTTAATATAGCATTGGCTATTCAAAGATAGCTGACCTACAAGCTCACGACACGTGGCAATGTGATGCGTCGTGAGCTTGTACATCTGTACATTTTTATGTTTCAGAAATTGATTTTTTTTTTACATTTTGGAATAATTTAGAATTGACACAAAATTTCTCTTATGAGGGTCCCTGGCACACAACCTTTTCAGATGGGTGTCCGTGGCCAAAAACATGTACATTTGTGGGTCCTCGACATGAAAACGTTTGAGAACCACTGCCGTATAGTGCATCTCTTCTGGCGAAAGGTTTCCTCATCAACGCTGCACTTAAAAAAAACGGCAACAATCAGCGAAATGTCGGCTTTTTATGAACGCCTCGGCCTCGTCTGCTTGTTTGGTCGGGTGAGCTGCTGAATTGGTTGATGTGACGCTCAGGGCTACTCACTGGTTGTCCTTTGAAGTGAAAGAAGGTAAACTGAATCAGTCTTTCATTCTCCAGGCGATGTCTGTGTTGGTTTTGAAGAGACGAATGAGGTGGACGAAACGAAATTAGGTTGAGTTCTGCCTTTGTTTGGTTGTGAATAAGCTTTGTAAAAAAAAAAGGGGTGGGGGGATTATGGGATTGTGTAATTGGTGTATTTCACGGTTAGTCAGTTATAAGCAAGGTGGAAAGTTTGCAGGGTCATTTGCGGGTATGTTGTCGTGTATACAGGCTATAGTTCAGAACACTCAGCTTCTGTCCTGGAGATCCAGAGAGGTCTAGGCGGGATCAAATACCATTATGAAACATTATTTTAGCAGAATCCTCAATGATCAAAAATCTGACAGTTTAAAAATGTGTCAATTGTTTAACTTTCAGGGCCCAATTTAGATGATCTGTGGCGCAAGGTAGCGTAGCACACGGTCTGATAATAAGGCACAAAGGGATAGTACATTTGAATCACTGAGTTAGTCATGGGTGTGTTTTGGGCACAACATAAATTAGAACAATCAAGACTGTTGTCTCTCGTTCCCTGTAAGACTCAGGTGCGCCTGCTCTTGGCATATTGTTATTTAAATGACAGTTAAGTCATTAAATTAAGTCATCAGGAAGGTGGAGGGGACGCAAATGATTTTCATAGGAATACTGAAAAATCAAGTGCTTGAAAAGTGATTCATCTGCTGTTTCTGAGCACAAAAACAAATTTAATTTTTGGTGCCTCCCAGTAATATGGCAAATTGGCTGGTGCTGATGCAATACAGTGAGTATATGGATAATAATCTGGCCCAGATCATGATTTTTTTTTAAATTCAATGCTGAGTCTATCATTTTGAATGTGAGTGGATTTCAGATTGTAAGTAACGTACGTGCATTGCGAACCTGCCTAAATACATATAGGTCAATCTAATGTGCTCTTTAAAAGCAGGCAAATACTGTGCTGTGGGTGTGTGCCAGACTACAGACTGGGTCAGAGCTTGTCTAAAGGTTCAGTGACTTTCAGAATGTTCTCACTCCACCTGAAGCAACACACTGACAATATGCTGCCAGTCCACACCTCATTGTAAAAGCGTGAATACATTGGGGCACAGATGGGCGCACATACATTTGGTACATAGCCTACACACAATGTGGGCGCTGGGTGTGAAAATGACGACCGCATCCGTTGTGTACACTAACAATGACAATTGTGCTCCGTTTTTCTTCGTGCTGTATTGAGCTGGGTGAAGGGGTCTTTGAGGGGGTTCCAGGGAGAACACAAATGTTCTCCTCTCCCACAGAGGTACACACAGAACTGGCACAAAACATTTTCAGGTGGGGGTCCGTGGCCAAAGATATATCAATTTGGAGGTCCTTGGCACGAAAAAGTTTGAGAATACTGCTGTACAGTAATACTTATGCCTGTATTCACAAAGACATTGCTGTACAGATCAACAGACAGACAGACAAATACCATGCATGGTGGTCCAGTTTTCCTATAGACTGTAACTGTCTGCTTCCAGCAGTTGAGGCTGAGGTAATACAGTTCATTTCACACCAAATACACATCTAATGTAATCTGGCCAATTATGTAGTATTACTGCTAGACCGCATGCGCACGCACACACGCGCGCACGCACGCACGCACGCACACGCGCACACACACACACACACACACACACACACACACACACACACACACACACACACACACACACACACACACACACACACACACACACACACACACATTCCATTTCAGCCTTGGCAAGAAAAGTTTGTAACCTTTGCACACTTTAATTTTAGCATGCAGTCACACCTGAGCTGTTGTATATGTGTGATGTGTCTGTTTAGGTACAGCGTATGTGTATGTGTGTGTGTGTGTGTGTGTGTGTGTGTGTGTGTGTGTGTGTGTGTGTGTGTGTGTGTGTGTGTGTGTGTGTGTGTGTGTGTGTGTGTGTGTGTGTGTGTGTGTGTGTGTGTGTGTGTGTGTAACCGAAACAGCCACTGAGATCCTTGGCAAACGCCGCCCAAAGAAGAAATCTCGGGTCACTAATGAACTCCTAGACTTATGTGACAAGCGGAGAGCCCTGAAGAAGAGTAAGAACTCACCTGAAGGATCTGATGCTTATAGAGAAATCAATAAGAGCATCAAGAAAGGCATGCAGTCAGCAAAACAGAACTGGATTGAGGGAAAGTGCCAAGAAATAGAGAACAGCCTGAATGCCAACAACAACAACACCAAGAAGGCATATCAAACTGTTAAGGAGTTAACAAGAGCAAAACAGACCAGAGTCTCTGCAATCCAGAGCAAGACCGGTGAATGCCTATAGCGGAAGAACAGAAGATCTTAGACGGGTGGACAGAATACTGCTCTGAGCTCTACAACCACACGGCAAGTGGAGATCCAACAGTCCTGACATATCCTCAATCCACGGAGGACGAAGATAAGCTCCCCATCCTCCGTGAAGAAGTTAAGACAGCAGTCCGAGCACAGAAAAAAGGAAGAGCAGCCGGAGTGGACAACATCCCAGCAGAGCTCGTACAAGCAGGGGGAGAAGCCATGATTGACACCCTCACCATCGTGTGCAACAAAATCTGGCAAAGTGGTGAGTGGCCTACATCAAGGACCATCTCAGCAAAGTCCTGCTGAAAATAACACTAAATAGGTTAAAATCTCAAGCTGAACTGATCATAGCCGAAGAACAGGCTGGATTTAGGGCAGGGCGGAGCACCACTGAACAGATATTCAACTTCAGAATCATTTGTGAGAGATACCTGCAGCACCAACAACACCTTTACCACGTGTTCATAGACTTCAAGAAAGCCTTTGACCGCAGTATGGCATGCTGCGCTGTAGGCGACCGTGAGGAAATACAACATCAGCCCTAACTTTGTCAGAGTCATTCAACATCTGTACAACAAAGATATCAGCGCAGTTCTCTACAACGGAGCTGTTTTGTGTGACGCTGTAGCATGATCAATAGGGCGTTGATTTAGGAAAAAACACAAACAGTTAAATTATGCAGATAACAGGTTTCTGCCCGAGCAGCGATTTGGTTTCGAAGGTTTTCTTAACGACCACAATAGAAACAAAATGTCTGACTGTACCTTGTGCTGTTATATTTCTGTATAATAAAGTAATCAATCAATCAGTGACTCAATACAGTGATAATAAGTTGCTCTGGTCGAGGGACATTGGGGTTTTTGCAGCTTTCTGTAGCTTCCAGCAGGTCTTAGATCCCATGCAGGCAGCTCTGGTTGAAAAGTCCCAGGTTTCAGCTCTTCCAGACAAGTCAGTGTCAAAGCCTCACATCTCTGTTCAATGGCATTCCATACAAAGTAGCTCTAGAAGTGAGTCATTATGCACACGCACGCACGCACGCACGCACGCACGCACACACACGCATACATGCGCACGCACACATACACACACGTATGCAGGCACATACATATACACAGACAGAAAAACATACACAGGTCCAGACAGACACACCTCCACAAAAACACATGCGCACGTGTGCGCACACACACACACACACACACACACACACACACACACACAGCTTTATCTGAATGGTAAACAGCCTTGCCCCGTCCTGTCTAGAAGGATTGTGGGAGGATTTGGGGAGGTAGTGGGGCTGTTTACTTAACTGTCTGTCTGTCCTTCAGAGAGAGAGAGAGAGAGAGAGAGAGAGAGAGAGAGAGAGAGAGAGAGAGAGAGAGAGAGTGTTATGTGTGTGTGTGTGTGTGTGTGTGTGTGTGTGTGTGTGTGTGTGTGTGTGTGTGTGTGTGTGTGTGTGTGTGTGTGTGTGTGTGTGTGTGTGTGTGTCCAGAGAGAATCTTCCTTATGCTCTAAACCACCACTTCTCATTTTTTCCAGGTTAAGATCTTTCTCTCTCTCTCTCTCTCCTATCCCAACATCACACACACACACACACACACACACACACACACACACACACACACACACACACACACACACACACACACACACACACACACACACACACACACACACACACACACACACACACACACACACACACACACACACACAGACACAGACACAGACACACACACACTCAGGGAGGAAGTGGACCGGATCCCTCAGCACATTACCAGCTAATGAGGCAGCGACCACTCTGGACTTGACCTGTCCAACCGCATGCGCTAACGCTAAAGTTATGGGATCCCTATGGGGAAGTTAGCATTGGCTTGCTAACGCCAAAGCAATGGGATGCCTATGGGGAGGCTAACCGCTAGCTGCAGCATCTTGAGAATTATTCAGTCTAGTCGAGTGTGAAATCCCAAACAGAGACGGTTCAATCTGAAAACCATGCACAACTCGCTATCTGTCTGGCCTCCCCTGGCACATGTGTGTGTGTGTGTGTGTGTGTGTGTGTGTGTGTGTGTGTGTGTGTGTGTGTGTGTGTGTGTGTGTGTGTGTGTGTGTGAGTGAGTGAGTGAGTGTGAGAGAGAGAGAGAGAGAGAGAGAGAGAGAGAGAGAGAGAGAGAGAGAGAGAGAGAGAGCATGTGTGAGAGAGAGAGAGAGAGAGAGAGAGAGAGAGAGAGAGAGAGAGAGAGAGGAGTGAGAGAGGGAGAGTGTGAGAGAGGGAGAGATAGAAAGACAGTCATTGTGACTTCATTAACCATCTCTCCATTTTTATTCCAACCTGGATCATTCCTGTGAATCTCTCTCTCTCTCTTGTCTCATACTCTAGGAAAGCATCTATTCCCTTCAGAATTATATATTTCTTTATGACATCTGTCACTCTGTGTAGAGTAGACTATAGAGTAGCTCTTTGTGACAACCTTGTTCACAATAAAACGCACACAAGATGTGACTTCACCATGTCAATCTTCTCCCTTTTCTGATTGATTGAATACTTCATTGACAGTTTAAAAGGTACAGACAGTATTGTACGTTAAATGTATAAATCACAGAAAAGCCTTAAACCATAAACACTCAAACATCTAGACAAACAACAGCACAATGAATGATACAAATACAAAATATGCACAATTCGCGATGAATTCAAACCTCTCCCTCTCCAAACAACTACTCCATATTGCGTCATCCCCCTCCCCCATTTGTCTCAACCCCATCTCAGCTCTTCCTCTCGCCTTCCAGTTATTTATTCATTTATTTTTTTTGCCTAAAACCCAAGCTTGTCTCCCTGGGCTACATTTGTCACACCACCAGAGCACAGGAGCGAGGGAAAGAGAGGAGGGGAAGATGGAGGGAGGGAGGGAGGGAGGGAGGGAGAGAAGCCTTGACACAGACATCACCCTGTTGCTGTCAGCGCTCTTTGTGTTTTTGTGTGTGCGCATATGCGTGTGTGTGTGTGTGTGTGTGTGCGTGTGCATGCGTGAGTGTGAGTGTGTGCACGTTGGCACTGTGCGAGTCCAGCCGCACTGCGCTGTTGCTGCTGCAGGCGAGCATGTCAGTCTGTGTGTGTGTGTGTGTGTGTGTGTGTGTGTGTGTGTGTGTGTGTGTGTGTGTGTGTGTGTGTGTGTGTGTGTGTAGGGGACTCCCTGCTGTGCGGGGGGCCCACTGAACTTGTCATCCCAGCAGGGCGCCTTCTGCCACCTCTGCAGCTACTGTTGTATCTTAACACACTCCCCGTCTCGCTCTGTCTCTCCATCTCTCTCTCACCCTCTCTCTGTGTGTGTGTGCCCCCCTTCTCTCTCTCTCGCTCTCTCTCTCACTGTCTGTCTGTCTGTCTGTCTGTCTGACTCTCTCTCTCTCTCTCTCTCTCTCTCTCTCTCTCTATCTCTCTCTCTCTCTGTGTGCCCCCCTTCTCTCTCTCGCTCTCTGTGTATCCCCGTCTCCTATACACTAATAATAATAATAATAATAATAATAATAGAGGTTATTTTACAGGGGCTGGTCGTCACTGTCGGGAAGAAACCTTGTCCACAACGTTGACTTTTCAGAAAAAAAAGAAAAAAAATCATTGGATCCAATGGATCCAGATATCATTTCGTCTCAAGCTCTTGTTAATACTTAATAACCACAGACACACACACACTGAACCACTTTAACTTCCACAATTTCTTGGTCACGATGCAACGCATTGTGAGCTTGCAGATCGACAATTTTTTTGCTACGTTTGTGCAACACCTGTACGACGAAGTGGGACATCAACTGACGAATATAAACACAACAAGTTTAAAATACGGAGATACGAGGTCTCTGCCCGACAGCGACGATATACTTTATAACCTTCACATGCTGCAAGACTCCTCTCCTCTTGTCTCAGCTGACTGTTAAAGCTGTTACACCCTTGTCTTGTATTTGTCGGAGCGCGGTGAGATATGATCAGAATCATATCTGCCACGTTTCCCCCACATCACCCATCCTCCCTTTTATCATACTGGCCAATCACAATTTCCCAAGTCATTTGGGTTCACCTGATGCTATTAAGATTGCTCTTCCAGACGCGTGGCAGATATCAAGATACCAATGTGACAGGAAAGAACACTTTCTATGGAAATGTGTTGTTGTACAAGCATCTTTTGGCAGAGTAGGGCCAGGACGCATGCCATATAATTACTATGAAAACTATGAAAAAAATGTATATTGTTGCTGTCGGGCAGAAACCTCTTATCTCCATATTTAAACTTTATGTGTTTTTTCGTAAACGAATGCCCTATACTTGATCATACTACAGCGTCACACAAAAACATCTAAGTAGCAGATCCACACGCTTTTGAATTAGAATCCTGAAAAGTTTTGGACACGAGGTTTCCACCCCGACAGAGACGATATATCACTTTTTTTTACTTGTTAAGACCGGGAACGCATCTTTGTGTCATTTTAAGATTTCTTTGGCTATTCAAAAATAGCAGATCTACAAGCTCATAGCGCAGCACCGAATGCCGCGCTATGAGCTTGTAGATCTGCTATTTTTGAATATATATACACATTTTTAACTCAACTCTTTGCTTCTGGGGGTCCCTGAAATTAAATTAGATATATAAAAAATTATATATATTACTGTATATATATATATATATTCAAAAGATTTGCACAAACTTTCACGTTTTTTTTCGAAAATAGCAGATCTATAAGCTTGTAGATTTTTTTTTTAATAGCCAAAGAAATAAAAAAATTATACAGATTCCTGGTCTAAATGGGTTAATGGTTAAATGGTTACTTATTTACATCCCTAGTTAGAACCTTTCCTCCAGTCACTCCCCTACACTTACTCCCTGCCAGAGTGTCTGTAGTTTGTGGCTTCTAACCGGAACTCAGCGTATAAAAGCTCAGATTCTGGGAGTTTGAGGTCATGTAATCTCATGTGGCGAACCACCCTCCAAGATCCTTACCCTGACCTTCCAAAGCACTTAAAACCCTCTAGTCCAGGGGTCTTCAACAGGGGGTCCTCAGAGCTACTATAGGGGGTCTGCCAAATGTTTTGTGTGAATAGTTAACTACTTGAACTCTAGCACCCTTTTTTTGAGGAGAGCCGAAAATAGCAGATCTACAAGCTCACAATGCGAGGCGTTGTGAGCTTGTAGATCTGCTATTTTTGGCAAAGAGGTATAGGTGTAGGGTTAGGGAGGAAATAAAGTTATTTTAATCTGAAACACAATTTTATATAATATAGAGGGGCTCCCTGCTTCATAGGGGGTCCTTGGCCTGAAAAAGGTTGAAGACCCCTGCTCTAGTCTTAGAAAAACACACCTGAGTTGCAATTGTTCTTGGACTAATCTCTTTGCCAAAAATAGCCGATCTACAAGCTCACAACACGTCACAATGTGACGCATTGTGAGCTTGTAGATCTGCTATTTTTGACTAATCGAATAGGGATGCTGGGGTTCAAGTGGTTCAAGGACCATACTACTGTCAACATGTCATTGCCACAGCTTTGGCCATATGTCATACATAAACACGGACCATTTTCTAATTAATGGCTTCATTATGTAGATTTCGGGTTTGTTTAAACCCATACTTGAGCGGAGTCCCTCAGGGCTCTATGCCTAGTGTCTCTTCTGTGTTTGGTGAAAATAGCCAAACTACAAGCGTACAACGCGTCCCATTGATTGCGATGCGCTGCAAGCTTGTAGATCGGCTATTTTCTGCAAAAGTTTTACGTTTAAGTGGTTAAAATGTCTCAATTTCTCCATTGAATTATGTTACAGTACCTGGAGTCAACAGGGTTAAAATGTCACAGACATTTGAATTCTATTCATGAGTCAATCTTTTCCATCTCTAATATTAAACAAATAAATTGAAGCTTATACCAAAACGCACCCATTTCTAACATAATGGCTAAACAAAACCCTTAAACATTTTTTGCATTCGCAGTGCCTTGTAGCTATGATTCTGGAGCCAACTAGGCCCTATAACTTTTTTGCATGTCCCAGTTTATAATGGAAAAAGAACAGAAAATGAACTAAGTACTTTGGACTGCTCATTTCATTTTTTTATTTCATTAATCCACTTCCACTGAAGTGAGAATTCCAAATCTTTCCGGGGGAGGACAGACACTTCCTCCTCCTTATCTCCTATTACCTTGTTTTGTTTTAGTTTGAACACTTAATGAATAGTGTTCCTGTCGCCACCTCATCCTCTGCTCTCAGTTGGAGCCCATTAGCAACCAGCGGCAGAGGCGGAAAGGAGGCAAATACAGTCTCCACTAACCACACATTTATCTCGCCGTGTCGCCGCGTTGAGACTCGAGCGAGAAGACGAGGAAGCCATTTTAGGTTAATTAGGGACTTGACCCTGCGGTGAGCGGGCTACGAGGGTTTTATCTCAACCTCCGTCTTAACAAGCGTGCGATGTGGGGCTAACAGCCATTTTGAAACGCCACTTATTTACATTTAGAGTGAATCTTATGGCCCCCGCAACCCCTTGGTGGGAACTTTTTGACTCGTGCTTGTAAAGAAACAAATGTGTTTAAGTGTGGAGGTTTTAAAAAAAAGTAATTAACCCGTTTGTTCAAGTGTCATGGTTCACGAGGCGGGTTTTGTGCTACATTTGTACTTCATTTGATTAAAAAATGGCTGCGGTTTTTTATCCGCTCTGGAATATCAGAACATTTCATCTTTTCCACCGTGTCCGCGGACAAATTCCCATTTCTGTCCATTGTTATTAGATTGGGGAGGCGTGAAAGTGGCGAGTGAAAGTGAAATTGACATGAGAGAGATGAGTTAAAGTTGGCTATACACCTATTCTGAAATGAGCTAATTTATGGTTTCTGATATGTCCATGCTGCTGGTTATTAAACTCTGTCCTGTCTGACCTTCGGATAAGAAACATAGACGTGGTCACTCTCTCATTATGCACACACACGCACGCACGTGCACACACACACACACACACACACACACACACACACACACACACACACACACGCGCGCGCGCGCGCGCGCGCGAACACGCACGCACACACGACAACACATGTTGACGCTAACAAGCATGTTCACACTTAATACACATGTTCACACATGCCCTCTGTTACAAACTCACACACATGTGCGCACGCGTGCACGTGCACACACACACACACACACACACACACACACACACACACGCGCGCGCGCGCGCGAACACGCACGCACACACGACAACACATGTTGACGCTAACAAGCATGTTCACACTTAATACACATGTTCACACATGCCCTCTGTTACAAACTCACACACATGTGCGCACGCGTGCACGTGCACACACACACACACACACACACACACACACACACACACACACACACACACACACACACACACACAGACACACGCGCAGGCACGCACGCACGCACGCACGCACACAGCTGTGCTTCATCCTCTCTGCAATCCGGGGTGGAGGGGTGGGAGGGTTGGCGGCTTAGTTGGTTGCGAGTACGACTCCCCCGCCCCCACACCCCCTACACACACACACACACACACACACACACACACACACACACACACACACACACACACACACACACCCTACACACACACACACACACACACACACACACACACACACACACACACACACACACACACACACACACACACACACACACACACCCCTACACACACACACACACACACACACACACACACACACACACACCCTACACACACACACACACACACACACACACACACACACACACACACACACACACACACACACACACACACACACACACACACACACACACACACACACACACACACACACACACACAAGGCCTCCATTGTCAGAGCTCCGAGTGTTAGGAACAGCTGGGCCCACGAGGCAGTTTGTCCGGGAGAACCCCCGTCGCCGCGGCGATGACAGCGAGAGATTTGGCCGAGAGCCACGACAATCACAATCCTCACGATGACATGATGGACGAGGTCCTACGGACAGCCAGGCCAGCGCGGTATACGCATTCTGGCACGCTCACACAACCTATACCAGAGATAAGATAAGGTCACATGTATTGATCCGCGTGGGAAAGTAAAGCCTCATTTCACTCAGATAACTCACACATCGATTGGGAACATTAGTAGCTTCAGAACATTTGATCTTTAACGTTTTAATACGAGTGTGGATATCGTCGCTTCCGGGTGGAAACCATATCCAAAACCATTCAGTTATTATTATTATTCTATTTTTATTTTACATTTTTAAAACAGCAGATCTACAAGCTCATAATGCATTGCGATGCAACACTTTGTGAGCTTGAAAATGTGCTATATTCACTTTTGTGCAACACTCTTGTATGAGGAATTAGGCCCTACTTCACTTTTCAAGATCTTTTTGTAAATTAATGCCCTAGTAGGGCATTAATGCACAAAAAAAGAAATATGGAGATACATGTATGAGGTTTCTGCCCGACAGCAACAATATTATATTTAATCTTGGCGTTCAGGCTATACATTACTCCCTGCTCAGCATATTAGAATACAGCCATTTAAGAGCAGGACGATATACATCTATAATGAACCCTCTTCCCAGGGGAAAGCAGAACCCTTAGGGAAAGCAGAGCCTACTGGTGGTGCTGGGGTGGCGGTGGGAGCAAACAAAGCACATACAGCATTCAGTGGCACTGACAGCAAGAGGAAGTACAATGAATGAGGTTAGCTTCAATAGGACGCCAATAGGCTCTATGCACAGCAGCCATATTGGAAAGAAATTGGGCCTCTTCCTTACTTCCTTCACAGGTGTTACCAATTATACTAATGAAGGCTCTGTTAGATTTAGCGTAGCACAAACCTCATATCGTAGCACTAAGCATCAAACCTTTTAATTTCAAGGACCCCTATAACTGAGAGTGTACAAATGGAACCAAATGGACCCTTACAGCTCCATTTGGTTCCATTTGTACACTCTCAGAGTTACACACCGGGTAGGGGCCATTTGGAACCCCCTCAAGGAACCATGAGGGTCCCTGGACTACACTTTGCAGAGTGTTTCCAGTGAGCCAAAATGTACAATATCAGTACCCTGACTCTGTTTGACCAGAGTGGAACAGAGCCTTCATTAGTATCATTGGTAACACCTGCGAAGGAGTTAAGGAAGAGGCCCAGTATGGCTGCTGTGCATAGAGCCTATTTGGTCAGCTGCTTGACAAGTCACATACAGTAGGCCTACATCGGCCACATAGTGCTGCACATGCTTGTAAACCTCTCGAGTGTGTCTGCCTGAACTAGCTCACAGGCTACGCATCGTTTATGCACAGTCGGACAATGGTTGACTCTGCAACGATATCTGTGTATTTCCATTTGATTGCATGTATTTTTGCGTGAGAGTATTTATTGCATACGTACGTATTTGCCTTAACCAAAGATGGGATTCTGTTATGTTTATTCTTCCTATGACTGTATCTCACAGTACTTCTCTCACTCTGTATCTGTACCTTAGCTGCTGTGCTGCCTCTGGTGCCTGAATCCAGGTCTATATTTCTTCATACTCAGACCACCACACAGATGAGGTAGCGATCCATCATCGGCTGTGTATATTTATTAGGGCATTACAATTGGACTCCTGTTTTCCTGTGACCTTTGATCCTGACCCCCCCCCCCCCCCCCCCCCGGCTCTTATTGGCTCATGAGTGATGGACAGTCTTTTGATAATCCCAGGCAGCGTATTCTGACAGAGAGTAGCGGAACACGTAAACTGCATTAAAGCAGTGGTTCAAACGTTCAAGGACCCCCAAATTGATATGTACAGTATATGCTGCGGACCCCATCTGAAAATATGTTGTGCCAGGGACTCCCATACAAGATTTGTTTAGTTAAAAAGTCAACAAAAAAAAGTATCAAGTAATTCTGAGGCAGAAACAAGCTTTCAGTTACCAGGTAGGAGCTGCAATCAGGAGGAAAACTGCATTTTCTGGCATATATGGCATTTCTTTTAGGTATAACCACTAGTATATTGGCTATAATGTTTGAAATATGACCCCAATAATGAAGCCAAGTCATTCTGATGCAGAAAATACCTTGCAGTGACCAGGAGCTGCAATCACTTTCTGTCTGAAGGAAAAGTGCTTTTTGTGGCATACAGTATAAGGTCATTTACAGACCTAACCACCGGTATATTGATTGATGGATTGATGGATTGATGGATTGATTGGTATATTGGTCTGATTGGTCTATAGGGCATAGCAGTGGCGGCCATTAGAAAACCCTTAAATGTTTCCCTATAGAGATTTCCTAAAATATTTATATAAATTATTTTAGGCCTGGTACCAAGCCAGCAGGCTCCTGGTGAATCATGACCACACATTTGATTCTGTTAAAAAATAAATATTTGAAAACTGCAAAAAAAAAAAACATGATTCACCAGGTGCCTGGATGGCTTGGTTCCAGGCTTAAAATAATTTATATAAATATTTGAGGAAATCTCTATGGGAAAAATGTATGGGTTTTCTATCTGTGGCACCACAAAATGGCTGCCAGTGCTATGCCCAAGAATGGAATCAAGTCATTTTGAGGCAGATAAGCTTTCAGTCACCAGGTAGGAGCTGCAATCACTTTCTGGCAGGAGGAAAACTGCTTTTTATGGCATATATAGCATTTACAGGAATAGACAGTTATAACAGTTATAAATAGGCGAAGTATAGAATAGGACGTAAATGTTTAATGTATGTTTTGTAATAATAATTATCTAAATCTACAAAGTAACTAAAGTTGTCAAATAATTGTTGTGGAGTCAGAAGTACCATGTTTGCCTCTGAGATGTAGAGGAGTAGAAGAATAAAATAGAGAAAAATGGAAATACCTTATAATTGTGTTCAAGTACAGTACTTGAGTGAAAGTATATACGTAGTTCCTTTCCACCACTGTATGCTATGATGTGGAAATGTCATGACATTAAGACAGCTGATGTCCAACAGTGTGTGGTCATCTTTAGCTAACTTTGTACGAAGCCGTTCTTTCTATGCGTGTGGAAAGAAATGGCAATTATTCTATGAAATATTAGACAGAAATGTCCCCAAACGGCCCGAAGAATATTTCAGCACGTCTCGGAGGAGTGTTATATGTTTGACTTACAACTGACTGCTGCAAGACTTGCGTCATGTTGAGAAGTCAGATGATTAATACAGGAGGGGTGAAAAGTATGACTTCTTCATGTCTTTACTCTCAAGCATCTGGGTATATCTAATGGTGGAATTCTACCTCAGGCCAGATGGAAAAACACAGTTTAAAACAATGTCCTGGGGAATGGCTACATAGCTAGATAGTCCACTCCAGGCTAACGTTGTCTATGGGTTTCACTGTGAGTGAGCAAGCCAGAGGGAGGGAGACAAATCTCTCTCTCTCTGTGTGTGTGTGTGTGTGTGTGTGTGTGTGTGTGTGTGTGTGTGTGTGTGTGTGTGTGTGTGTGTGTGTGTGTGTGTGTGTGTGTGTGTGTGTGTGTGTGTGTGTGTGTGTGCGTGTGTGCGTGTGTGTGTGTGTGTGTGTGTGTGTTTTAAAGCTGTGTGCATGTGTTGTTGAATTAATCAGTAAAGATAGAAAAGTATGTGTGTGTTGCTGTGTTTGAGAATGAGGTATGGACAGTACTTTAGAACACTGTTTCCCAAACAATTTTTTGTGGTTTGCGAGTAAATATCCCTTTATGGTTTCCTACATTTTGTTTTGAATTATTATTATATCAAAACGTAAATTAAAAAAAAAAATTAAGCATATTTTAAAAACTTTTTTCATGAATTAAAAACAAATTCAAACATTACATATTTCAAAACAATTTCATTAATGAGTACAAAAAGGTATTGAGACTGAGTAGTCGTGAAAATAGTAGATCTGTAAGCTCACAACGCGTCATTTGTAGATCACCTATTTTCACTAGTTTGGGTCTCGTCATTTGTAGATCGTCTATTTTCACTAGTTTGGGTCCCGTCATTTGTAGATCGGCTATTTTCACTAGTTTGAGTCCCGAGCCAAACCGCTTGGGAACCATTGCTTTAAAACACATGCATTGGAGCTGCCCAAAAAGTCAGGAATCTTGGTCTGCTATACGTTTGGCAGTGGAAAGGATATCAGGTTTGGATATCCCTTTTCCCCACTGTCTGTTATTTTGGGTGACCCTGTCATGTTGAGTGGCGTATATCCCCCTTTAGCTGATTGGATTCCAGCAGCTCTTATGTTAGAGAGAGTGGAACGCCACCTATGCACCTGTGCCGTCCCTGTAGAACACCCAGTGGTGGAAGAAGTACTCAGATATTTTTACTTAAGTAAAAGTAGCAATACCACAGTGTAGAAATACTCTGTTACAAGTTAAAGGCCTGTGTTCAAAATGTTCCTTGAGTAAAAGTACAAAAGTATTGGCATCAAAATATACTTACAGTACCAAAAGTAAAAGTATTAAATGTTTGAAAATAGCAGATCTACAAGCTACTACAACGGATCGCGATGCGACGCGTTGTGAGCTTGTAGATCGGCCATTTTTAAATAGCCTATGTATAAAATAGGGCTAAAGTGGATAATGTATGTTTTATAATATAATAATTTATGTCTGCAAAAAGTAACGTTTTCACATAATTGTAGTGGAGTAAAACTACAATATTTGCCTCTGAGATGTAATGGAGTGGAAGTAAAAGTATTGAAAATTGGAAAGACCCCAGTAAAGTAAAAAATACCTCAAAATTGTACTTAAGTACAGTACTTGAGTCAATATACTTAGTTACTTTACACCATTGAGTACACCTCTCTTGGCCACCTGGCTGTTTTAGAGTGATTGTCATAATTAGTTGGAAACATATGATTTGAAATTGGGGGCAGTATCATTTATATGCCTCTGAAAGGCAATTACTTACTAGATGTTGGTGTAGTAGTTACTAGACTATTAATATTTTGGTTGAAACTTTATTTGTTCAGTGATGCTGATGGCTTCTCTTTGTTTTACTGTTGGTGTTTCTGTTTTGTTGATTGTGTTCTGTGCTTCTATTTTGATGTCTGTCTGTGTTTGAAAAAGAGGGAAAAAGAGAAAAAGAAAATGGCATGTCGTTCTTTGAATATTGAGCTGTGAATTATCTGTGCCACATATCTTAATACAAGAGAAAGATGTCAATGAGCATCGTATAGTACACAACCAAATGAAATAAACAAGGTTTTGCCGCAATCACAGCCCCACTGATTTCTGTTATAAAATGTAAGTGTAAGTAAGTTAGATAGGAATTCGTATAAAACATAAGTGAAAAAGGTGGAGGTACTTGTGTGGCCTACTGGCAGCATGCATACAGTACAAGGTTTGGCACTGATCGGTCCAGTGGTTTGCGAGATTAGAGACACACGCACACGCACACCCACACCCACACACACACACACACACACACACACACACACACACACACACACACACACACACACGCCCTGGTCAACATCTGGTCTATCAATTTAGCTGTCATAGCAACAATGTACAACAATGTACAAATTGAGGCATTTACAAGACTGGTTCCCAAACACTGGGGCGGGACCCATGTGTGGGTCGCGGACCAAATTTGTATGGGTCACGTGTAAATGTCCCTTTTTTTCCCATTTGTTTCCTACATTTAACATGTTAATTATTTCAAAAGATTAAAAAAAGAAAATCGAAACTTTTAAATAAGGTTTCGCCGCAATTACAGCCCCACTGACTTCTGTTATAAAATGTAAGTTGAATATTTATTGGTATAAAACATAAGCAGTGGTGTAAAGTAACTAAGTACTCAAGTACTGTACTTAAATACGATTTTGTGGTATTTTTTACTTTACTGGAGTATTTTCAATTTTCTGTACTTTTTACTTCTTCTCCTTTACGTCTCAGAGGAAAATATTGTACTTTTACTCCACTACAATTATTTGAAAACTAGTTACTAGTTACTTTGTAGATTTGGATTATTATTACAAAACATACAGCCCTATATACATTTCAGCCATTTCAAAATAGCCGATCTACAAGCTCACAATGCGTCGCGATGCGACGCATTGTGAGCTTGTAGATCTGCTATTTTCAAAAGCTTTTTATACATTTCATATACAGTATTTGAAAACTTGTGAAATGGGCCCTTCTGCATAATGAGTACTTTCTACTTTTGGTACTTTAAAGTAGTACTAGGTAACTTTTTCAACAAAACTAAAGTTAAATTGTATATCCTTTGTGAGTGGCAAAAACACCCACTCCATGAATTTCACCCCCGAAAGCCTTTTCTATTATAATTTATATTGAAAAGGTGGCTCGGTGAGCCTTTCCCGCGAAAATGGCGTCATCCGGCCGGAAAACGGAAAAGGAAATGCACCGGTTTCCTGTTTGGCCAGGAACTACCGCACTGGTTTCCTGTTTGGCCAGGAACTACCGCGCTAATAACAAAAGGGAAACTCACGCTGATTTTAAGAGATTGTATGATTTGAAGGTCGAAAAACAACAGAAAAAGTAAACACAGCTCACGGTAACTAAAGCTCCACTGGCTAAGAGAAACGATCCACAGATCGTATAAAACGATTAAAAGAACTCTTTTTGAAACGCTTCCGTCTTCTGGTGAAAACAAATGGAATTCTGGGTAACAGAGGAATAAACAAACGGCCTGCAGTGACGGTAATGACCAGCAGAGGCTGCTAAAAATCGTTATTTGTGGACCTGCACTGTATAACTTTAAGTACATGTTCATACCAATACTTTTGTACTTTTACTCAAGTCAATTTTGAATTCCGGTCTTTTACTTGTAACAGAGTATTTCTACATTGCAGTATTGATACTTTTATTTAAGTAAAAAAATTTAGTACTTTTTCCACCACTGAACATATAAGTGAAATAGGTGGAGGTACTTGTGTGGCCTATTGGCAGCATGCATACAGTACAACGTTTGGCTCTGATCTGTCCAGTGGTTTGCGAGATTAGCTCCAGACACACGCACACGTACATGCACACACACACACACACACACACACACACACACACACACACACACACACACACACACACACACACACACACACACACACACACACACACACACACACACACACACACACACACCCTGTCATAGATGGCTAGCCTCTTGCAGCAATAGAGTCCAAAGGGAAGCTCGCTCATCCAAAAAGGGAACTTGTACAGGCGCTGGACAACAATACGTACACTGGAGAGAAGAAAATGAAGTCCGCAGACCTGATGAAGACAAAGTTGTGGTCGAAACGTTGCCATTGATGATCTCCTGGGAGCTGAAACAATGTGTGGACTTCATTTTCATCTCTCTAGCGGCTAGAGAGATGAAAATCTCTAGCCTCTTGCAGAGCCATGCCGTAGTAGATAGATTTGAACAAATAATCATAATAATGCTGTAAAATACATAATCAATAACTACTTTATGCATGTATTACAACTCTTACTCTGCCTAGTGGGAAAGCTTGTGCAAATTTTCACGGCAATTGCACGTTCATGATTTGAGGCATTTAGTTCAAAACGGAGTACTCCTGCAAACTTTGGAAGACAATCTTAGCCAATCAGGATGGAATATGAAAAATCTTAAAGACCCGTTTAGTTTAATGACTATAGAAATATTGCGTACCGATTACGTGATGTTTGGACAAAATTTGAAGCTGTAATATTAAAACATTTGTTTTGCAGAAATCGGCCTCCTGGTGGCACTATAACAGGCCGATGTGTGAAATTTGAGGCAGAGGTTCTGCTCTGCCATCCAGGGAGTGTGTGTGCACAGTTTCACGTCAATCGGGCCGATGGTGCCGGAGATTAGCTGGTCACAGACAGACGGACACACACACACACGCAAAGACGGATGGACGTCTCTTTGGGATGGTTGTGGTTGTAGGATGGTTGATAGGCGTATATAGCACCAAAACAGGTTACCTATGATTATGATTGTAGTGATATGAACGCAAGGCCGTCCCCCAAAATTGGACTTATGCGGATACGTGCATTTTTGGATATTAACGACAAATCAGGTTTTCTCCCCACAAGCTCACAGGGCCAGAGTAAGTGGACATCTGACCACCGTGTCACCTCAGCGACCCCTGGGACTCTGAGGCGAGGCTCTTTCAGGGCCATAAAGATAAGGAGAAAGAAGGAATGCAGTTTGCCAGCCTGAGCTCCGATTACACACCAAGCCACTCTCTCTCTGTCTCCAGCTTCCCTCCACTATTTGGAAGTGAATGGGGGGAGCCCAAAGTTATTTATGACATGCAGGAAATGGACTTAAGAAAGAGAGACACACACGCACACACACACACACACACACACACACACACACACTCTCTCTCCCTCTCCTCCCCACTAGGACAATGAGACAAAGACATTGTATCACAAATATTATGTCCTTAAACCAAATGCCAACAAGCATAGCCCCAGTCGGGTGAAGAAAGGAACTATTGAATATGTTGTGTGTCCCCTAGAAATGGGTAATAGAGCCCACACTGCTTTGAGTCATTTACTAACAAACCTAACCTAAATGTATATGATGCAAAGATATGCCTGAATTGCATTTTTGATTTCACGTACAATAAGAAGCCCAAAAAGACTCAGTGACGATGCGTCATCAAGGAACGAACAATAAGTCAATATCATTCACTGAATGATGTGTGTCAACATGAGATCTACACTGAGAACTGGAGGCCGCCTCCCGAAGAAGGTGGGGGGGCCTCCCTCACCGTCGGTGAACCGGCCCCCTTACTATAAAGACAGAGAGACACCCGCACTCACTCTCTTCCTGCACCAGAACACCAGACCACCAGCTCTTCTCTTCTCTGATCCCAAAGGACCAAAGGGGGGGGTGGGAGAAGGGGTGAGGGGCGCAGCCCCCTTGCACTCTATCTCTCCCACCGTACCCTGGAAGAACTCTGACCGCTCTCGGGACTTTGAAAAAAAGGACTGTCGTGAAAAGCCTCCCAACCAGGTCGTATGAGTCTTGAACATGTGAATTGTGGCAACATCTAACGATATGCTGTATGTATGGTTCGGTCTCTTCCTCCCTAAGGCTCCATGATCCATTCTTTTCCCCTTTTCTCATGTCCAGATAGCGTTGGGTCATTTAAGTATCTGTTCATTTCTTTCCACACACGATATCCTATGTTTTACTTTATCTACTAACATTTAAGCCCTCATTTGAGTGGGGGAACTAATACATTCCTTTTGGTTCTAAGTTATTTAACTGGTTCCCTAGTAGTTAGCATATATTGATGGAGAGCATGGCGTTACAGGCCGGCCTCCCTCAAAATATGGCCTACGATGGAAACCTACATAGGTCTAAGTCATGACCTTTGAGGACAGCACCAGCCTGTCATTAAACGTTGAATGAAAGATCACCTAGTTATGACGTACAACGAAATGCAGTGGCATTTCTGATCAATTTTGTGCATTTATTTTCATTAATAAATTTCTGAGACTATTTTTATTAAGAAGGCGTGTGTCATTCATTTTTCTCTGTTTACAGTAATACTATTGGGATATTTATTGCAAGTCTGACAAGAACTCACGTTACTGTTACAGTGACGTAAGTTTCAATATATATCAATATATATATTGTAATAATTCATAAATTATATTTATATGATTTATGGAATATTACGTCCTGTACCATGCTGAAGTTATGATCTCGGCGTGTGATTCCTACATGATACAAAGAACCACTTTTGGTGGTGCTATATAGCATCATTGTGTGTGTGTGTGTGTGTGTGTGTGTGTGTGTGTGTGTGTGTGTGTGTGTGTGTGTGTGTGTGTGTGTGTGTGTGTGTGTGTGTGTGTGTGTGTGTGTGTGTGCGCGTACGTGTGCGTAAGCTGGCAGTAGGTGCTGGTATCTAATACTGTATATCTCTGCTGTCCAGCCTGAACCTGCTAACTCCAAAACGCTCATTGTTCAGGAAACGAAAAAACAAAATATACGTTTTTCAGGAAATGAAGAAAACCTTATATTTTTAAAACAAAGCAATACTGCCTCATCAAAGTTGGTATAGTGACTTTATATATTGTCAGATACTTGCATGTGTCATTATATTATCAACACTTTACCCAAATCGCGGGTAAATCAACACTTTACCCAGCGCGAGTGGAGATAGTAGTTTCAGACGAGCAGAAATCAAGCTGAAATGGAGTTGTTGTCCAAACAACAATAGCTCCACTCACTGCTGAGGGAGAGGTTTCAAAAGGGTACAAATTCCCAAAAGCTAACAATGGATCTCCAAGCTCACAATGCATCACAACAACGTGTGAATCAATGCCCTGATGCTTCATGACACTTATTATATACTGTAGGCCTACAATAATAAACAGGACTTTAAATATTACAATAACTTCAGCAAAGAGGTAGTAGAACTAGCGTGGCAGAAATGCTACGAACGCCTTTCTTCTTGTCACATTGCTCTCCTCATTAAACACTTCATAGATTTTAGAAATATAATTACTTGTTTTCATAACATTAGCATCAGTGCTAAGTTTGATAAACAGGTTGTTTTAAAAGACTACGGGGAGCTTTGCGTCGTGCTCCTCCTCCTGGCTCACTGCGCAGCGAGCTCTACTCATGCTTAAAAGGCAGCGCTAGAGAGGAGAGGGGGGAGTTGTTTGTTTTTGACGGACAGTTTGAGGATCCAATGGAGTTGGGAGTTTTCGTCAGAGGCGCTTTTTAATACTTTTCATTGGTTCAAATGTTTTGATTTTTTACACAGACGTAAAGGGTGTTCAATAGATTTGATTTATGAAAAAAAATATATATATGAAAATGGAGTTAGCTGGTTCGTCCTGGACACCGACGATATGCATGTAGTGGAGGTGTCTGTGTGTGGGTACAGGAGAGAGGAGACAGTATACAATAGATAGATACCAGCACCCGTGCTGGTATCTATCTATTGTATACTGTATGCATGCAGTGTACAGTAGGTGTCTGTGCAGGTACAGTAGAGGGCAGACAGTAGGTGCTGGTATCTATCTCAGTACTGTACGCTGTAAGCATGCAGTGGAGGTTTGCGGAGCAGCCATGTATAATAAATGAGCAGCTGAGGCAGTGGAGGATGAGGAGGAGGACACATCGCATGCAGCCGAGTGTCATACATATTTCATTGGCCATGTCTGCCTGGTCCGCAGCTTGCCTTGGGAGCCAGACAGATGTTGCATGCATGTGCCTCGGTGCACTAGTGTGTGTTTGTGTGCGTGTTTGTACATATAATAAAGCGAGAGTGCCTCTGTGTTGGGAGGTGATGCCTAAGATTGTCTGTATGCATTTGAGCGTGCAGATGTGCAAGATTATTGTGTGTGTGTGTGTGTGTGTGTGTGTGTGTGTGTGTGTGTGTGTGTGTGTGTGTGTGTGTGTGTGTGTGTGTGTGTGTGTGTGTGTGTGTGTGTGTGTGTGTGTGTGTGTGTGTGTGCGCGTGTGTGTGCGTGTGCGTGTGCGTGTGTGTGTGTGTGCTCGTGCTCGTGCATACGTGAGTGTGTGTACTGTTTACCCTACCCTACTGTGAAGGAGGTACCAGGAGAGGAATATGTTTAGGATCAATCCACAATGTATGTATTCTTGCCCAGGGGGTTTGACACGTTCAAATCCAGGTCTAGGGAAGAACTCAGGGCTACTTTGCTGAGCTGGAAGCCTATAGGTGGAAGGTAGGTTTGACTCAAAGCCTGGCCTGTCATTGAACATAACATGAGCATCCTTGTGTTTTAGAGATGAGTGATACTTCAACCTGTTCAGCAAAACACTTACACTAGTGGACTCATGGTCCATCTTTACACTTTCAGAGTTGACACTTTTCCCCCTAATTCTATTATTATGTGTGAGGACACCTTTTCCCCCCCAAATCTATTTAACCTTTATTTAACCAGGTTAGTTTCAATGAGATTACAAATAATGAAAGAGTACAGTGGAAGTACTTCAAGTTCTGTACTGGCCGTGTGCACAAGAATTCTGGCGCTGATCGCTCCAGCAGTTTGCAAGATTAGCTCTGGAGACACAGACAGTGTCTGTCAGTGACAGCTCATTCCAGGCCAAAGAAATTGGTGATTCTATTCTATTCTATATAATTGAAATGATAAAGAAGTCGGTCACACAAGTAGCGTAATCACCGCTAAACCACTTTATGCGACGTCAACATCTGGTCTAGGGCAGGCTATCAATTTAGCTGTCAAAACAACAATGTACAACGATGTACAAATTGAGGCATTTATCCAGAGCGACAAAGATCAGAGTAAGTGGCATAAACCCTAGTCAACAAACAACAGGGTAAATGGTCAAGCAAATCAAGGTCAAGAGTGAAAATAAATCAATGAAGTGCTGGTACTACTGCCCTAAACATGTAAATAAACACAGAAGCATCCGGGAGGAAGTGGACAAAGAAAGGGGAGGAGCCAAACCAAGTTCCTGTTTCTACACAAAAGAGGAGGTCGTGCCACCACAGGCAAAAACAAACAGACACATTGACTGAGAACAACTGGTTGCACATTTAAAGTATGTGTACGCTATGTGATGTGCAATATGTGTAACTTGCGGTTGTGATTTTATCACAATATTTGCTACATCTGCAATATTTGCTGCCTCTACAATAGCTTTAAGATCGGCTATTTTCAAATAGCAGATGTATATAGTGTTAAAGTTGTTAAACTGTTTTAAATGCAAAACTTAGCTGGGTAAACTTTGAGAACCACTGCGCTACGGGATGCCCCAATTTACTACAAGCATACTGTACTGTATATGGGGGAAGAACAGTACTGAGATTTTGACATTTATATCAGAAGGTGTGCAGAACTGTAATTTAGAAATATAGTTAAAAGCTCATTAGTCAGTAACGCAATAAAAACAAATATGATTCTACCTCCCAGAAGTATGACTGATTTGAGAAAAACATCTGCAGTATAATAACGCAATATATCATGACGATAATTACTATAATAATTTAATTCAAATTTGGCTTGACTTGTCTTTTGTTTTTCCAAACGGTGGATATGCCATGTGAGAAAGAAACTACAAAAACACAGAAAACCTCGGAGGCACTCAAGTTAATAAATTAAAAAAACCTTTATTAAATTGGCTGTATACCATTATGGAAAAAAAACGACGGTGGATGGATATGCCATTTTGGAATAACATTCTTCAAATACACTAAAAACCCAATTTAATCACCATTTGTTTTTAATTCTTTTTTGTTAGTTTGAGGCAATGTCAACACCAATACTGTATATGACGATAATGATCATATAAGCTTCTGAGTGTTTATTCATGTGCCAGACTCCAGTTAGTCTTGAATGGGTTTGTTTATTTAAACTTTATATAGAGACCTGTACGTGTGTGTGTGAACAAAAACAGCATGATGGTGAGTGATAGCTGAGAAAATGCACTCACAGTGCAGTGTGTATCGTTGCTGTCGGGCAGAAACCTCTTATCTCCATATTTTTATCTCCATTAACTTTTTGTGTTTTTTTGTAAATGAACGCCCTACTTGATCATACTACAGCGGCACACACAAGCATCAAAAGTAGCAGACCGACAAGCTTCGCGCCGCATTTTGAGCTTGTCGATCTGCTTTTGATACTTTTAAATTTGAAAAGTAACACTTTTGGACAAAATGAGGTTTCCACCCGACAGAGACGCTAGTAGTAGCGTGTGCAATGCAGCATGACAAAAGTGTGAAGTCCTGCATTTGTATACATGACCAGTCTTTGCCGTGGGCAGCAGAAAGGGGGCTGGTGTGCGTGTGCGTGTGTATGTGTGTGTGTGTTGTTCACAGGAAACGAGGAGTACCCCAGGGCTCCATTCTCGGCCCGGCCCGAGACTCCGGGAGGTGGGGGGCGCGGGGGGGAGTGTGTGCAGGGGATGCTCGGAGTCTGGAAAAAGCAACTCCTAGAGACCCTCAAACAGCCAAAAGCAATACCGCCACAAGGAAACTTTGGCCGAGCTCCAATGCTAACAAGTAAAATGAGCGATGTGTTAAAGAAGAAAAAAAAAATAGAACATACGAGAGGTGGCAGAGGACCATCAATTTATAATGACATCTGGACGGTTTTCACTGGTAATTGATGTATGTTTAAAACGCAATATACGTTTCAGTCACGGAATGCAATAGGCTAACATGGGCCTGGAAGGGTAACAGGAGATGGGAGAAAAACTCACAAATATCCAAATCCAGCAGTTTAAATTTCGGGAAAATATCATGTGTCTTTTTTATAGCCTTCACGCGATACATTTTAACCACCTGGGGGTTCTATTCTTTCGTTTTGTATGAAACGTATCCCTCCAGAAGAAAGAACACGTGAATAACGAGACAAAACAATGATTCAAACACCCATATGCCCCTCTTAGAAGGAGTTGATGTAACATTGATTATGCATAAGGAGGATGGAAGGGAGGAAGCCTGCTTTGAGGGACACAGGTAAACAGAATGGGTTTGATGAACAGAAAATGCATCAAACAACGTCCATGCGTGATGCATATGGAGTAAGAGGACCAAGCGCCGCAGCGTGTTTGAAGAACGAGTCCGGAAACATACATTAAAATAAAATCTGCTCAAGTCATTACGCGTCTCGCAGCGCTTCACATTTATTTGGAAATAAGAACACACATGTGTCAGAGTCCCTTAGCTGTCAGACAAAACCATTTCAATATTTCAAATGAACAAACATGCATGGAATCTGAGAGCGTGTATGTAAATAAGATCAAACGTCTTGACACTTGGAATGAAAACCAAGATACAAATCGGAATGCATTGTATTTCCATAATCGTCTCTGTCGGGTGGAAGCCTCATATGTCCAAAACTGTTCAGGATTCCAATTCAAGAATAGTAAAAAATAACGTGCAACGCGTTTTCAGCCTGTAGATATGCTATTGTTTATACTTTTGTGTAAAATATGGAGATATGAGGTTTCGGCATGGCAGCGACGAAATGCACACATGCTTTATAAAATTCAAAGCACTACAATTATGCACAGATCTTAAAAGCAATGCAGATAACATCATGCTCCGAGAGATAACTTTGGATATGATACCATACTGTCCTATATACCAGTGGTTCTCAAAGTGGGGTCCTTGAGGGGGTTCCAGGGGGTCCCCAGGAAAATGAGTTGATATAACATCAAAATCAGTTTAACCACTTTAGCTCTGTATCGGCTCTACAAAGGTCACAACGCGTCCTGAGCTTGTAGCTCTGCTATTTTCAAAAAATCTTGAAATTTTAAGAAATATATATTTTAAAAACATTTTAACAACACAAATCATGTATGGCCCACCCCACCCCCCAGTGGCCCAAATACATATTAATTCGGAATGTCCTTGACATGAAGAAGTTTGAGAAACCCTGGTGTAGTGGGTTGTTCCCCCATCGTGGTCCTGGCCTCCAGCTTGTGACTGATGTTTTTATTGGTGTCCTGCTGACTGTGGAACGATGCGCCTATTAGCAGGGGTCACAGAGGCCCATTATTTCAGCCCTCGCGCCCCACGCCTTGACAGCTCAACCCCGGTGTCTGTGTTTCCCCAAAAGTATCCACTGGGCAATAATAATGTGACCACGAGTGCCTTTAAACTGCAGACAGAGTATTGACCAAGCTCAGTCTAAGGTTACCAGCGGGAAAACAGTCATTTTAGCATAAGCTATTAACTTCAGGTAGAATGCATTGAATGAAACTATTTAAGCTAAGTTGCTAAGCTTATGGCTCTCTAAAAAGCAACAAGGTAGATCACAGATTCTTATGATGACCTTTATACTAACATTATTTTGTTTCTATGCTTAGTTGCACACAGTTCATCTGATGAAGTACAACCCAAACAATTCATGTTTTTAAACTAATTAATTAACAGTCGTTTTTTTTATGCCAGAAATATATTTGGGACCAAGTTGATAAGTTCACTTGATGAACTCCCCAAAAGTAAGCTCAGTTTAAGCACAGGATCTCCTAGCTAGCTTCAAACACCGTTAGTATGTTTGTTCAGTATATACTGTAGCTTCCCAAATGTAACTTTAGACTAAGTAAGTAAGCCCTCTATAGCAGGGGTTCCCAACCTTTTTAAGCTGAGTCCCAAAAGATTAATTTGGTGTCTCTCCAGGACCCAAACTTACAAAAATACATTATGAATTAATCACTAAAGCCCTATATCAAAATAGTGAAAATATCCCATCATCTACAAGCTCACAACGCTTGTATGTATACCTGATTACCAATAGATTTTCAGAAATGTTCTGAAATCCTTTTGAAAAATGTTAGAAGTTTTGTTTTGTAAATGTCAGAAAAAGTTTGATATCGTTTTGAAATATATATATTTTAATTGTATGAAACGTATCAAAAAGAAAGAAAACAAATAACAGATATTTACTTGTGACCCATACAAGTTTCTGGAACCACTGCTCTAAAGTCATACACCCCCCCACACCCCCCAATTGTGCCGACCGCCCTCAGCCCCCTGACCCCCCCCCCCCCCCCGCGCGCGCGCTCCTTATCCCACATTAACCTCAATTTGAATTTGTTCCACCTCATATTCAAACAACTCACATGATCCCTTCACACAGACCCACATTACACGCATGTCAGCGGACACACCACAAGTCTCCTGTCAGTCCTGATGGAGGTGATGGCGCTGTGTGTGTGCGCGCGCGCGCGTGTGTGTGTGTGTGTGTGTGTGTGTGTGTGCACGCGCGCTTGTGCGTGCATGTGTTTGCACGCACACGTGTGTGGAAGGGCAGAGAAGAGAACTGTTGAAATATGACATGCTGTGGAAATTGAGTTAGGCAGCACAGACAGTAGCGTACAGCATGTGTATGTGTGTGTGTGTGTGTGTGTGTGTGTGTGTGTGTGTGTGTGTGTGTGTGTGTGTGTGTGTGTGTGTGTGTGTGTGTGTGTGTGTGTGTGTGTGTGTGTGTCAGTTATGTTGCTGTGCACTTTTTTTAACCACATGAACCCTAGCGTCCCTATTCTGGGGGAAAATAGCAGATATACAAGCTCAGGACACGTCGCAACGCACCATGTCGTAGATGGGCTATTTTCATCACAGTGATTTAATTGGGTTTACTAGTCTGCAGGCTTGTCAAAACTAAGGGGATGAGGGACATGACATGTGTTTGTCAGTTCGACGTGGCTGTCATTGATATTGTTGACATTTTGTCGGCGCCTGCATGGAACTGGGAGAAAACACTGTGCTGGGTTGTTCTCAGCCCATGTGTTGCCGTGTAACACATGGTTAAAGGAGTAGTTCGCCCAAATAATTACTTATTTTCTATCACTTACACATACCGTGAAGCCTTGAATTCATGGAGATGTATTAGTTTTTATTAGAAAATAAGTACATTTTTGGGGTGAACAACTCCTTTAACCACTCCAACCCCAGCAACCATAGGGAGGGAACATTTGCCAAAAATAGCTGATCTACAAGCTCACAATGTGCCACCTTGTAGACCCTCCATTTTTGGTGAAGAGAGTTGGTGTAGATAGAAAAAAAAGAGCTAACTCACGTCTGGTTGCCTAAATCTAGAGGGTTTAAGTGGTTAATCGAGCAATTCCTATATCTCTCCAAAATGCTCATCATACATGTGCACATGTCATGAGAGCAGTCTGAGTCTGGGGAAAGGCAGGAGTGGTGTCCATTGACCACAACACTAACCTCGCATCACCAGTCTTTCCACCTCGGAGGAAAGCCTGGCATTCGTTATTAAATTGCCCGTGTGACCCGGTCTAGGCCACGCCTACTGAACAAAAAAAAACTAAAAAAGATTCTGGCTTCCGGGTGTTGCGTCCGGTTTTGCGGAGCCGCTTTGTTTTGGTTCCCCCTGTTTGTTTCCCCAATCCCTATTTAAATGGAATAGAATTTCCCTGTGGGATAACAAAGGTAGACAGACGCTAAATAGTCACCGGTACACTCACATTTATACTTATTTTGTATTTTAAAAAATAAGCTAAACTACGCCGCATCAAGGACGAGGTAGGCCCTATTACAATGCCCTTGATCGCGGGCAAGGTATTGATCCCAGGCTATCACAACACAGTAAAATACTCCTAACCCTAGATCGGCTATATTCACTATGATTAATTCATAATTAATATCTGGCAAGTTTGGGTCCCGGGGGGAGACGACAAATTAATTAGGTCTCACCTGAAAAAGTTTGGTTACCATTGGTGTACAGTATGAACTCAAAAGTGCACAGTGGAAATGGCAACACACCGTGCCACTATGTGCTCAGCATGGTACAATTCCGCAGTGCAGGAAAAACTCTAGTGAATGTAGATACTCTCGATTTAGATACCCTTTGAGTCCTCCGAAAGCTGAAATAGACCATTTATTATGATCTAGTGGCAGAAGTAAAGTATCTGTGAACTCTGTCAGATTGTGGGAAAAGGACTATACTTTCTTCCTCCTCTTCAGAAGTGCCATCATTTAGAAGGTGGCGGTGGCTTTCAGTAGAAGCCAGGCGAGCCTGAGCCGAGCCTTGAATGCCATCATCACCGCCAGCAGCCATCGTGTGGCAGCGCAGCCAGACTCCTGAAAAAACCTTCCTCATACCACTATGCCATTATAAATATCTCACCGTTTGGCTCCTGCATTATCATATTCTTTTCAAGTCCTTATTGAGCTCAGTTTGTCTTGCGTTTTTGGTTTGCTTTGAAGCGCTCGGGAAAGGGTTGAATGTGTTAAAAGTCTCCATACTTTGGCATCTAGCGGAGATGCGGTAGGTGTACAGTGTCAATTATTTTAGAAGAACTGGGTGAGCAAAGAGCTTTGCTAAGATTTGGCTATGACCTAAACTTGTCTAATGTTTTGATCTACCCCCCCCCCCCCGCCACACACACACACACACACACACACACACACACACACACACACACACACACACACACACACACACACACACACACACACACACACACACACACACACACACACACACACACACACACACACACACACACACACACACACACACACACCTGCTGTTAAAATCTGAAGTTTCTCACTCTTTTGACTCGGTAAACTCACTCTGCCTTCACCTTCTGCCATCCCTGTAAGCCAAGACATTCTCACAGTAATGAAGAAATGACTGTCATACAGTATTAAAGCTAAAGTGAGATGCTGAGTGTCATTTATGGTGACCATATTTTCAAAAACCCAAACATGACTATTTTACAATAGACGTGAGCTTGAACCCTCGGATTCAGAATAACGTCTATTAAAGGGCCTTGGCCTATAAGCAAACTCTCTACCCTCCAAACTCTATCCGACCCCTCCTGATGTGGTACATGCAAATAATTTGCATGTACACATTATTTGTCTCAGATTGATATTACAAAAAATATATATAAAGATTGATTTTAACATGGAACACACAAAAAAAAGAAAAAAATACCTACATTCTAGAGAGGGTGGCCAGCAAGGAATTCATCTCAACTCTTTTAACGAAAACAAACTGAACGCAGTTCATGCACTGTAACGGATCCCTGGGAAAACGTTGGTTTCCATGGCGAACCGGGACACTGAAATTAAACTGCGCTGGAGAAACAATGACAGAAAGTGTTGACACAGACCGGTTGTATACATAAAACAGCTAGCTACGCAAATAAACCTTCTTCCCTCAGTTTTTGTTAAGTCCAACGAGGAATCATAACAAAAATGAAAAAGTCAATTATGCCAGGCAGCGATGAAGTGGAGAACCTTCAACCTTCCAGTATACTGTAGAGTAGGCCACAGCTATGTGAAAACCTCAAACCTTTTTACTTTCAAGGACCCCCAGCTTGAAGTGCATTAGGCACCGGATCTTCATTTGATACAATGTTTGACTCTGGGACCATGATCTAGGAAGTAAAATCCTCACTGTTAATCTAACTGTGAGAGTATGTCAATTTGTACACTCTCAACCTTACAGATCTGGGTCCATTTGGTTCCGGTATTAATCATTTAGCTGAAGACCCCCTGGAACCCCCTCAAGGACCCCTGGGCGTCCCTGGACCCACGTTGAGAACCAGTTTGGTGGGCAACATCACTGTATTATTATAATGTATCACGATGACTAATCAATCACTATTTCTCTTGCATTTATTAGTACATCTTCCAAATGCTTCCAAACATATTAAGGGCTAGGCTTTGTTGTGATGTACAGAATATCATTGCAGTCGGGCAGAAACCCCTTATCTCCATATTTTAACTTTTTGTGTTTTTTCGTGAATTAACGCCCTACTTGATCATACTACAGCGTCACACAAAAGCATCAAAAATAGCAGATTTACAAGCTCGAAACGCAACGCAAAGCGACGTGTTGTGAGCTTGTCGATCTGCTACTTTTGCTAGTTTTGAATTTGAATCCTGAAAAGTAACTGTTTTGGACATATGAGCTTTCCACCCGACAGAGACGATATTCTACTGTAGTCTGCCGTCTGTATGCATGTCCTGCAATATAAGATTGGCCGCACTAATGCCATTCCTATGGCATTAGTATGTTCACGTTTTGTTAGTTGAATTCCTAGTAGGAACCTCTATACTTTGCAGATTGTGATTCTAAAATGAGACGAAAATGAACGCAGTTTTATCATTTAATTTGAAAGAATGTCCAGCACCTCTGCATTGTTCGACAATGTGAGTAGAAATTCCTCATACGGAATCCTCCTCATGTGGTGTTTTAACAAGCAACACGTTCTTCAGATACATTCTTTTACCTTACAATTTGTTCATTTGTATGGATGTGTGCTTGTGTATGCGTGTGTATGTGCGCACGCGCGTGTGTGTGAGTGCGTGTGTGTGCCTGGTTCTTTGTTTCTCTCAGAGGAGAAAGAGTCGAGGAATTCCAAGGAGGAGGAACAGTGGGCTTTTCGCTTGCTCCCAGTTTGTCCTTATTTGCGTTTCAGTGGACGCTCGTGTGAAAGGCCTTTTCTTGTCCCTCCCAAGCACTGCAGCCACCAGCTACAGCAACGCGCCAGTCCCACCACGCTTTGTCGCTTATCTATTTATTTAGCTGCCGGCGTTAAATGGCAAAGAGACAAATTAGAGTGTAACGATAATGACCGCCATGGTTAACAACGCTCGCCTCTCCCCGAACAGAAGGAGGGAGGGCTGAGGGCTTCCAAAGGTCTACATTTTAACCTTTCTCCCTCGTCATTCTTTATCCTGATGTATTTCACACCGACTCAATGTGAATGACAATTACTACCCTCCGTGTGAATAGGAGCTCTGAACTTTGTGTTTTTTTTCTCTCTTTCTTTCCTACCCCCCGATGTGGCGTCTTTCGGCCAGCGAGAAAGCGGAGTGCAGCTCGCGACTTTAGAGGGGACACAATGAAGGAGGAGTTATTCTTTAGCAGGAGGCAGGGTCGGGGAAAGAGGGGGGCGAAAAAAAGGAGGTCAAGAATCAGAATGAAAATGACATTTGCCATTGGCGGAGCCTGGCTTTTCCTCGCCAGCCATTGACTGGGCTCCCATTTCCCAAAAGCACAGAGAGAGAGAGAGAGAGAGAGAGAGAGAGAGAGAGAGAGAGAGAGAGAGAGAGAGAGAGAGAGAGAGACATCTGCATTGCAAATGTGCTGCAAGCGAGCAGGCTGCAGCACTGGTCTTTTTTTTACAAGTGGACAGGCGGACTCAGGCATGGTTCCCACACACACCCCATCCGTCACTCTTGTTATACCCAACCCCACCCCCCCCCCCCCCCGGCGGGCCTCAATCCTATAAGCACGGTGGTGTGGCGGAGGGGAGGCCCAGCGCCCCAGCGCTCTCCTCCCAAGAGGAGACACATACAGCAGGGCTATTGTTTCACCGCCGCTGCCGAGGGAGGCTCCGGGGTCAAAGGGCAGGAGACGAGCAGCCTTTGACAACCAGGCTCCAAGTTCCTGTCATGGCAGCCAATTACATGTTTGTTTGTTTGTTTGTTTGTTTGTTTTGCCTAAGCTTCACCGAAGTGCTTTCTTGTAATGGAAATGTGTGATTTCCTCCCCCCGTTCTGTTCTGGTCTGGATTCTTTCTATGTAGTCAGTGAGCTATAGTCCCTCAGGGCTCTATACTTGGTCCGCTCCTTTTTCTTTCCTCTACACCAAATCTCTTTGCCGAAAATGGCCAATCTACAAGCTCACAGCAGGTCACATTGGGACAGGCTGAGATCTGAGATCTACATTTCATATCTGCTATTTTTATTGAATGTTCGCCCCCAGAATAGGGACGCTAGGGTTCATAAAGGCCATCAACTGGATAATCCTCGCTGATTAAATAAAAACTAAAGTGGATTTGTTCCGTTTATTAGCTATAATCCACCCCCCCACACACACAACCTAAGAGTAAATATTTCATTAATATCCAAAGATTATCTTACAGCGTTTATGGCAGAGGTTTCTCTCTGATTTCTCACTCGACACAGTAATTCATTCTGCAGATGTTGAACTTATAAATTGCTCAGAGATCACGTCAGGAAAACAGCCAAAAACAGCAAGTCAGTGGATGCTAGGAAAAAAATGCATTCAAATTGCTGTGCTAAGGACATTTTAAAGACTGGGATACAGGAGAGCAAACACCACACTTCAAACATCCTATTTCTTATTTAGACATCATTTCTCTTGCTTGGGTTCCATGGCATGTAGATCTTTATTTATTTTAGGGGGGCGGGGTTAACTCATGACCAATGTATTTGTACAAAAAATGCTGATGTCCTAATTGTGGTTACTCATGTATTCCCAACATGTGTTTTTATATTTTTTATTTTCAAAAAAGTATAATTTTTACATACACATACACATACACATACTGTACACATACTGTACACATACACATACACATACCAGATACATCTATGGATTCTCAATGATATGACATTTTTAGAACACTATATTATTTTTTGACCGTGTGACTGCATTTCAACGTGGTGTGAGCTTGCAGATTGGCTATTTTCAGCAAAGGTTCACCTGTTTACAGAAATGTTTGCCTATTATGACGTCCAGATGTCCAGAATAGGGATGTTACCGTTCATGTGGTTGAGTACAGAACCTTTAATTAATTCATTACTGTACAGCTGGACTCAATTAATGTGATTATTAACAATACTGTATCCTACAGTACTGTCTCTGACACCAACAGTTTTCAGTCTCCCTTCCTCTCTGTATTAATTTTGTCTTTATAGAACAGTGCAAACATGTACTGTAACTCCAGGGACCCCACTTTATTGTTAATACAGCACGTCGCTATTCAATGTGTTGAGAGCTTGTAGATCTGCCATTTTTTCTTGAAAATGTTTAATGTATTGTGATCCAGGTCCCTGGCATAAAATGTTTTCAGATGGGAATCCGCGGCCAAATACATATTAATTTGGGGGAACCGTGACATGAAAATGTATGAGAACCAAATGCTGTAACTTGTTCAGATTAAGAGTCATGGGTTTCTGCATTGGACATTGTGAACAACAAGTCCAAATGACAACGGCAACAAGAGGCCTCCTCTGAGGACGACCATAAATTCTCAGAAAGTCTCACATGACCCCCCTCCTCCTCCCCCCCAACCCCACCCTGTTCTTTAGTTTGCTATAGCTTTTTTAATATTGAGAGTTTTATTGCCAGGCCTTGACATTGTGAGTGGGGTTTGTGGAGTGTTGTGGTCTGGGGGGGAGGGGGTGAATGGTGAGCTGGGTGTTGTTCCTATTCTTGGGAGCCGGTAGTAGCAGTAGTACTGGTTTGAGTTCTCAGGTTGTTCTTTAAGCACCCCCCCCGCCCTTTAAAAAAAAATAACAGAGGACCACTTGGTGAATGGGAGCACTGGAGGCTTGGGGGCTCTTTTGTAAACGCTAAACCCCCCCCCCTCCCCACCCTCCCTGTCTGTCTCTGTCTGTCCCGCTCTGCCGTCTTTATGTATGTGTGGACTGCGAGGCCTTTGAGACGGGACGTGAAGGTATGCGCCCCGGGAGAGGACACGCTCAGGGAGACTGAAAGGAAAAGGGGTTTGAGTTAGTTTTCAGCCCCGCATGGCCCCTGGTTTAAAAAAATACACAGCTGATTTCCCGGCACCAATATTCCTCCGTCTGAGAAGTGGACGTGTTCATTATTAAGACGATAAGACGATACAGTACATAGAACCATACTGTAGGTAGAATAAAGCGCTCTTGAAGAACATTCTGCAACAAGTAGCCGTCAAGGAAATAAACGAAACGTTTCTTCAGTCGAAAGGAAATTTAATTAAGTCATAAAAATGCAACTTTTAGGGATCAAGTGTAACGCCATGCAAAAAAAAGGAAGCAATAAATATCACATGAAATTAAGCCCACAAAATAGTTATTGCTGTACCGAAAAAACAGATGATAAAAAACTGGCACTAGGCTTTTTCAAATTTTGTTTCATAATTCATAACGGAAAACACACGTTCCAGGGGGAAAGTTTTCTCATTATAAGTTGAGACTCATCCCAACTCCATTTTGCTTCTGCACACTGTAGGCACGTGTCCATTTGTACCCTCTCAGGAAACTGCAGGATTTGGCACTCAGAATTTAGCGGAGCAAAAAAAAAAGTGCAAAAGGATGAGACAGATAGAGCAGTTTTGCTCTAAGTAGGTGAAAAAAACGAGAATTTAATTTTTTTGACAAAACTGTGCTTTGGTGTCTCTCTCTCCCCGGCACTCTCCCCCAAATTCGGGGCGGCAACGTCAACCGCCTCTCTCCGAGAGACGAGTATTAACGAGCAAACTGATTTCAAAAAGCCGTCTGGGTGAACAGAGAGCCTGTCCCCGTGTCACACACTGTGCTCTCTCTCTATCTGCTATTCTCTCTGTCTCCTTCTTTCTTTGTATGAGTATCTCTCTATTCTGTCCCTCTTCACTCTGTCTCTCTACCACCCCAAATTCTCTCTCTCTCTCTCTCTCTCTCTCCTCCCTCTCTCTCTCTCTAGCTCCCTTCTCTTTCATCATCTCCCTCTCTCCGTCTTACCTCTATCCTCCTTTCCCTTCTACAATGTTTGCCTACCGTCCCCCCTCTCTCTTTCTCTCTCTTGTTCCTCTCTTTCCTCCGTGCGCTGACAGAGGTTTTTGACAGCGGTGGTAAATCCACTCTGCAGACCTGCTGGGAGGCAGGGGAGTTGCATGCCGCGGCGACGGGGGAAGGCCTTCCTTTTTCCGCGCTTCAAGGACCCCGGCCCGTCTTCGGGGCGGCCTGTCAGTAATACAGAGGCTGATAATAAATTCATTACCGAGCCGCACGCACAGCTGTGGCTGTGTGTGGAAATGAGCTCAGAGGCACGGGGGCTTATAGAGGAACTTGCAGAAACAAAAAAATGTTGTCTCAAATGTGCACTCACCGGTTGACTACACTCCAGTCCAGAGGAGTCTGAGTCCTGCCAGGTTTCCTTTCAACTCAGTATTTAACTACGCACAGGTGATTTTTCATGTAATCAATTCCCAACATATTGTTTCGGGGTGCGCTGGTCTCAGTACAAACCTCTTGTGTGTAAGGCGCGTCCTAGCGAGACATGACAGAATGGGTTTCATTTGGTGCCGGCCCGCGCGTGCATACTGGTTCTTATCAGTGTGACGTCGTCTGTTAAGGGGTCTATACTCTTCCATTGAGAAATGAAGACCCTGGTGGGTAGGACGCCTGCTGGTTGACGAGCAGTACTGCCTCAAGCTCATAAGCACAGTATCTTCCCAGGGCCAAGCTGTCTGATGGGATGAGCAGTTAGATGTTTGATCTCAGGAGACCATGGGAGTTCTCAGGTAATTTTCCGGTTCTACCCCGATTTTTTTTTACCACTGAGAACCTGGCCTGCCGGGGATCGAACCATGCAGGAAACTTCCAGTTACAAACACACTTCTCTAGCCTTGAGGCCACCGCTGGCCCCCATAATACTACAATAATACAATATTGTATAAGTCTGTTGTACAATGCCCCAACTGTGGTGGTCTCGTGTGCATGTGCGTGCGTGCGTACATACGTGTGTGCATGTGTGCGACTGTGTGCGACTGTGTGTCTGTGCGTGTATGGGGGGGGGGGGGGGGGGGTTAGCGCCTCCCCTGGGAGAAACCTGCTCTTTGAAGCCATCTGTCATCTGTCAGAGGAAAGATCCTACTACATGACCAGAGTGAGAGAGAGAGAGAGAGAGAGAGAGAGAGAGAGAGAGAGAGAGAGAGAGAGAGACAGAAAGCAGAAAACTACATACAAATTTAGCAAGTCGTTGCTGTCGGGCAGAAACCTCTTTTCTCCATTTTTGTGTTTTTTCGTAAATTAATGCCCTACTCGATCATACTACAGCGTCACACAAAAGCATCAAAAGTAGCAGATCTACAGATCTACAACACTGAGCTTGTAGATCTACTACTTTGCTATTTTAGGACAGAGACGAAATTGGGATGGTGAGGTTAGACAGAGAGAAAGTAGGAAGAGAGAGAGGGACAGAGAGATGAGAAGGGAGAGAGAATGTTGTCTCTAGACGATATATTGTAACAGTGGTTCAGCAAGCTTGTAGATTTGCTATTTTCAAAAAAAGCTAGATTTTTTTTTTCAACATTCTGAATGTTTTGGAAACATTTGAACAACACAAATCTTGTAAGGGGGTCCCTGTTACAAAATATTTTGAGATGGAGGTTCGCGGCCCCGCAAATTACATACAGATATATATACATATATTACATTACATATTACATATTACCATGAAAAGGTTCGAGAACCATTGCTATGAGTATATGCATTCTTAAATAGAAATAAAATAGACACTGATTTCACATGAGAATCACTAGAAAAGCTTTCACTTTCACAATGACAACAAAACAACAACTAACAACTAAAGATATGCTTTGCGTCTGCCATGGATTAATGCTAACATTCTCACGCGGAAGCATCGGAAAACAGGGGGAGTCAGAGAGGTTCAAATATCTCTTTAACATAATCTCAAACTTTCCTTACACAAATTCCTTTGGTAGCTTTGAGGTAGGATCAAATGGCTTATATGTTGAGATAAGAGGCAGCAGCTATATAGGTTTGTTCAGCTGCTGACATTCTACTTCCTGGACGGAGATATCTTTTGTGTGTATAAATAACTTAACTATGTATTTATTCTCCCTTTTCTTCGCTCTGTAATATCTGCACACGAATGTCATCATGGATGTCAAATCCCCAAAAAGATACTGGTAGAAAAAGCTTATGAGTGAGGTGAGGCTTGACAAGAGGCTTGACAAAAAAATAGAAAAATCTTTCTTTTGTCCCCTTCAATAAGGAAGGATTGCAGTTTGTTTATGGGGAATTTGTCTCCACTTAAGCCCGATTCATACTTTGTCACACGGGAGCATACATCTGCATAATTGTTAAAGCTAATAGACCAGTGGCTCTCAAACTTTTTTGTGCAAAGGACCCCCAAATTGATAAGTATTTGGCCACGGACACCCATCTGAAAAGGGTTTGTGCCAGGGACTCCTAGAATAGAAGATTTGTGGAAAAAAAATTATAATCAAAATGATAAAAAAAATATTTAAAAAATAGCAGATAAACAAGCTTGCAGCGCGACACAAAGTGGCACGCTGTTAGCTTGTAGATCTGCTGTTTTTGAATAGCCAACATATAAATGAATAAAGTGGTTAAAATGATTGTGACCCTATGTTACAACTACTTTTGCTGGGGACCCCTGGAACACCCCAAGGACCCCACTTTGTTGAGAACCAATGCTATAGACATGTGGATTGATGGCATACATTTTTTGACGTTTGTGCGTTTGTCCTCCAACTATTCTGCTGGATTTTAAATCCCCAGGCACTGACCACAAAACGTAAACATTAACAGGATTACAGTTCATACATTCCATTCACATTTTGTTATTGCTATTTCTGATTGCTGCTACAATTTCAAGCAACTACACTTTGGAAACAAGACAAAAAAAAATCTGCAACTACTGTACCAATGTAAGTGACCTTACAGAAAAACAAGCCCAGAAGTTATAATACTCAGGCTTGGCCACACGGATAGGTGTTAGCTATTGAAATCATGTTAGCCAACATGATATGGTCGCGGTCAAATTTTGGGCAATAGAAAAATTATTCAAAAAGGAGGTAAAATATAGCGAGCATTCAATGCCACACAGGGAGCCTGGGAATGGCTTCAAGGGGTCAAAGGTCGCTGAGTGAGCTGAACAGGAAATAGCCAATACGCTGAACGTCATTACCCTGTTCTGGCCAATTACAAAATTGTTTATCATTGCTACTTGCAATATCAATCATTTGGATTGGCTTGATTAGGCTAAGTTGTCATCATGTGGCTCAGGAGTGGCCTACAACAATGAATCTTTAATAAAATAGAATAGAATAGAATAGAATAGAATAGAATAGAATAGAATAGAATAGAATAGAATGTTCCAAAATGTTTGCCGTCCATTTTCCATGTAGCAAATAATCATGCTTATTGTTAACATCTGGTTCAATGTTCAATGATTCTAAAAAATATGAGGCTCCAGTTCACAATGGAGTACTCAGTCAAAGTAGGTGGTACATATAAGTGTTGTCTTTTGCAAATAAAGGTGTCTGGATTGGGAATTAAATATTTTCAAATGACTCCAGAGCTCCTGAAGGCTTGGATGTTGTTCAAGTTGAATTCTCTGGTAGTCTGATGTTTTAGGCTGCCCAGCCAGGAAGCAATCAACACAGTTCAATAATGAGCCCACCACTGTTTAAACCATGCCGGGGTGGGGGGCCTCCACTGTTTATTTTCCTTGTATCGCCTTGCATTTGCTTTTTAATTTCATGGCCAAGTGGACCCCATCCTCTGACATCCTGGCCCCCCACTCACCCAGCCAGCTATCGCTCGCACGCACGCACGCACGCACGCACGCACGCACGCACGCACGCACGCACGCACGCACGCACGCACGCACGCACGCACGCACGTTTTTAAACATACCCTCTCTCAAGCATACGTACGTATAGACGAGCATACACTTTGACATGTAAGTCTATGAATACACAGACACATGAATTGACATATACATGCACTCCTCTAAGCACGATTTATCACATGCACACACGCACGCACGCACACACACACACACACACACACACACACACACACACACACACACACACACACACACACACATGCATGCTTTACATTTGAACACACAGAATTACGTGCATGTTGTCAAAGAAGCATTAAAACTGAGATTATATACTCTCAGATTACAAAATTATGCAAATGTACCTTCTATCACACGCACACGCACACGCGCACACACACACACACACACACACACACACACACACACACACACACACACACACACACACACACACACACACACACACACACACACACACACACACACACACACACACACACACACAGTAATGGAAGTAATCCCCAACATACTTTGACATGTGTTTACCGTGTGTGTGGGGGTACATTGCATATCCATCCGGTTTGGGTGCCGTTTGTGTCCAAGTGAGTGTGTGTGCTGTGCATGCGTGTGTGTGCATGCGTGTGTGTGCGTGCGTGTGCGTGCGTGTGTGTGTGTGTGTGTGTGTGCATGTGTGCGGATGCATCTCCATGAGGGAATTGAACGCGGCTGTGCCTATCAGCTGATTCTCTTCAGTACATAAAGATGTCATCAGAGACAGACGCTGTAAATCGAACGGGAAGGACTGTTTCCTCTCTCTGAACTGAATTAAAGCCGGTACAAACACACGTATCGGCAGACAATCCGTCACATTTACATGACAGCAGACATCATGCCTCGTCATTTGCAGTAGACGTACGGAGACACTGCGCTGACAGTTATGAGTAATGTGATCTACAGTCTAGTCTGTGTCATAAGACAATATTACATTGTCCATTTTAAAGCATTCAGTTTCAGAGACTTCAGTGCAGTGGTGTGTTCTACCGTGGTACGTTGTATACGCCGTATGGCCTGCAGATTTTTTCCGGCGCCACCGTATACATCCAAAAACGGTTCGAAACGGCGTATCTGATACGTTGATAGACATCTGATACGCTGCACCCAGGAGTGGCTGGTCTGGGGGGCAGCAATACAAACAGCAAGAATGTGGTCTGACCGTCTGACTAGTCTAACTCTGAGGTGAAGGCTTATCATGTGCGTGGCTATTGTTCTTGTGGTGATCATTAATGGCTACTGGCGAAGGAATTCACACATTTCAACGACCTGCCATTCACTTCATTGAACGTAGGTCACTGAATTGAGTACTTCATTAGTACTTAGTAGTAGTATAAAGGAACAGCTCCTTCCTACCTCCGGGCTATGGTCGATGCCTACACCCCTGCCCGACCACTTCGGTCTGCCACCTCGGGCGACTGATTGCCTCGTCACTCAAGGGTCCTTCTGGCCGATCCACACGGTCACGACTCTTTTCTGTTCTGGCCCCACAGTGGTGGAATGAACTTCCCACTGATGTTAGGACAGCAGAGTCACTGCCCATATTTCGCCGCAGGCTGAAAACTCACCTCTTCAGGAAACACTACCCTTCCTCTCTGCCTGACCTACTTGTTGTTAACTAGTTGTACGAACGCTTGTTTTCTATTGCTGTATTGTTTATTGGATTATTGGATTGTTTATTGGATCTTGTTTAGTCGATACACTTATTTGTTTTAGCTCATGCTCATTTGATTTAGCTATTTTGTCTGTTTAAGGAAATAGGTAGCTGATATATTGCACTTTTACCTTAGCGCTAGGTATACTCTTGGTTGCTTGGTTGCTAAAGACTTCTGGTGATTAGTAGTTTTCGTTCCCTACCTATGTTGAATACACTTATTGTAAGTCGCTTTGGATAAAAGCGTCTGCTAAATGACTGTAATGTAATGTAATGTATTCAAATTGCGCGTCATAGCACACCAAAATCTTGAATCTTCAATACAGTTTGTGTCTTCAATGCCAAGTTATACTATTCTGTAATAGATACAGGAATGCTCGCTGTTAACACTGCTATGATATATGATAAGCCTAACCAGCATTTATTTATAACAATCCGTGCACTTCTATGGTAATAATACAATTTAAAAAAAAATGCATCCAAGGCTAAAAGCAGCTCAAAGTGGTTGAGTACAGGGTGATTAACATTAGAAACAGTAGAAAATCAGTATAAAGCCTATTGTAAGTGTACTCAGTGTTACTGTAAAACTGGGCCTGAGTGGGCCTGGCCGAATTTGTGCGGGTCAGAAACGCGCACGGAGCGCACACTTTTTTTAACATGAATTAATTATACGCGCGTGCGTGCCGTGCGTGTGGGAGGAACTAGGGGGGGGGATTGTTATAGTATACCCTCCAAAAAAATCTAGAACACACCACTGCTTCAGTGCACTTGCAACATCCGACCAAACGGCGACATTTGTACCCGTGTCACATCATTTTACAACATCCCGATAACCCTGACCATACTGGAATGCAAAAAAAGTTGCGTTCTCAAACCCAAGACGTAGAGATGGTGATATCTCCACTAAAAACCTGTTCAAAAGTGGCACGGTGGCGCAGTCGGTAGCGCTGTCGCCTCACAGCTAGAAGGTCCTGGGTTCGATTCCCGCAGGGGACGCTGTGGGCGCTGGGGGCGTGTTCTCTCCTCCGCGTCATCAGTGCCCATACCCTAGGTGGGGTTGGCGAAAGGGCCTTTCTGTGTGGAGTTTGCATGTTCTCCCCGTGTCTCCTAGGGTAGGTACCCTCACAAAAACATGCAGTAATCCTGGTCACTATACTGCCTCCCCCTGGCCAGCTGGGGCACCTGATGGAGGGGAAGGGAACTGGTTGGAATAACGTGTTCCTTCCACGCGCTACGTCCAACCAGGGAAACTCTCCCCTGTCAGGTGACAAGAAAGTCAGTTGGCTCTCATGCATTGAAGGAGGCATGATCTCGGCCCTGGCCTCCCTAGGTTGGCAGAGGGAAGGTAGTGCCCAGGATTACATAGACAATTGGCACTGGGTGTAAGAAATAGGGTTACAAAATTGTGGGATAAAAATTTAGAAAAATTTTTTTTCAAACGACAGAGGCACGCTGTCTGTCTGAAGGAGACTTGAGCCACGAAAGGCACCACCGAGTCGGCAAATTCCGCTTCAGCCAACTCAACGCCGTTTGAGTTGCGTACCGATAGGGACAGGATCGTAGATCCTCATGTCCCCCGTCAGCATGCAATGTCGCCGGTACCCCCGAAATGTCAAATATAGTGCCGTATTGGTCAAATCCGTCCCCAGCCATCACCCATTTGACGGCGCGGGTGTGAGATCAGGTTTGTATGGATAGACCAGTGGTTTTCAACCCTTTTCATATCATGGTCCATTATTTATTCGGCATAGCAAAGAAGAGATTACCTATTTGGGATGTATTCTTGACAAATACCTGTCAGGTGAAAGCATGGCAACAAAGGTGGTCAAAGGAGTAAACCAGAGAACCAGATTTATGGGCAGAGTTTCCTCTTTTGTCAACCCTCAGGCCCTCAGGACCCTCTCAGGGGCCCTGATTCAGCCCCTTTTTGACTATGCTAGCTCCTCTTGGTACTCCAACACCTCAGTGTCACTGCAGACTAAGCTTCAAACCTCCCAAAACAAACTGATCCGACTACTTCTCGGACTGGGGCCCATGACCCACCTCTCTCCCACTCACTTTGCCAGCCTAGGCTGGCTCAGGGTGGAAGACAGGGTTAAACAACTAAAAATGGGTCTGGTCTTCAAAATTGTAAATGCAGATTTGCCCGATATGCCCCCTATACCCGCATATCTGTATAAATACCTCGAAAAAGTTAGTGACACCCACAGCCACGAAACTAGAGGGAGCGTAAACAACAATCTGGTACCACCCACCCATAAAACAAACATGGGCAAATTCTCCTTCTATAGCACAGCCACCAAGGAATGGAATAGTAACCCCATCCCTCAAAAAATGCAGTTCGCTGGGCTCATTCAAAACAGCCCTAAAAACCCATCTTTCTGGAGGCCGAAAGAGGAGCTAGTACCAGTTTCCCTGTAGACAGACGACCCCCCCCCCTCCTCTTTTTGTACATATTTTGTATTTCCTCATGCTTTTTTGTATATAATTTTTATTTTTCCATGCTTCCCCCCCCCCTTTTCTTTGTACATATATTTTTTAAATGCTTTTTTTGTACATAGTGGTATTTTTTCTGTATTATCTGTATTTTCATGTTGATTTTTGAACTGTTTGGTTGCTACTATATGTCTATGAAATTAACTCAAGGACCCCAACGGAAACAAGTCCGCAAGGACTTTTTTGGCCGGACCTTTTAGACAAAAGCATTATAAATGTAACTGTGTTGTTTTACATTCTTTTGCCTAATAAAAATTTCAATCAATTCAATCAATCAATTTGAGCCACGTAACCACCATTTGATGAGATTTTAGCCTCTCAGACCCAAGACTTAGAATATTTTGTTATCGTTGGATAAGATTTTGTCCACAATTCCATGCTGTATTGATGTGGTACCATAGGAGAGATGCAATCGTTGATCAAAAGAATAATTCTTTAAATAAGCAATGCAGATGTTTAACAATAATTTAACTCTTGAGAGCGTAAAATGAAACCCTCTAATAAGGGTCCATTTGGTTACCAACTCTCCATCATTTAGCTGGGGACCACCTGGAACCCCGGTTGAGAACCACTGGTATAGACCCACGACCCGGTTATCTAAGAATAGGGTTGAACTAAGTGGTTAAAGAAAATGTATTTTATGAAGAATCTTTCCTACTGTGAGCTGGTGGAGCTTCACTCTGTCGATACAGAAACACATTTTGTCCTTGAAAATAAGACAACTTGATAAGACATACTCTGACGCGTCACGTTGCGATATGTAGTGAGCTTGTAGATCTGCTATTTTTCGCCAAATGTTCGCCACCAGAATAGGGACGCTCGGGTTCGTGTGGTGACAGTAATGCTCAGGATTTTACAAGTTAGGCGGCCCAACATTAAGCCCCACAAACCAATCCCAAAGTGCATTCACCGATGACTCATTCGCTGTTCCTTCAAAGTAGCATCGGTCACTCCTCCTCATTTTCTAATAATGTGTTCCCTCTGTCCTTCCTCTCCCTGGGTGTCCACTTGGTTTGTTGGTGGAGCGGCTTGGAAAAAGGTCACGTCTGTGGAACAAGGGCAGCCCGGAGCCAATCCAAGCACGCAAGGCTTTTCCTATGAGAGCATCAGAGCAAATTAGGCCCTATACGGTCATCAGGCACGCGCTCCGTGTTCTCTGTCCGGCGCTAGCAATCCCCCGCCACCCCTGTTAGCACATTTAGCACTATAGTGCGTAGCCAAAAATGAACCTGCAAGTTCAGCCTCTCGCTTATAGGGTGGCATTTGGTGGAAAAAAAGAAATAGGTGAGTTTGAAACGGGATCGGTTTCCTGTGCAAAACTTTGAGAGTCTGTTATTTGGGCTGCAAAGCGGCAAGGTTTCCAGGTTGCGTGACGTTCCATCGGAAAACAGAAGAAGATTCAGTTTGTGCAGCACAGATGGTCAAGCATAATGGACCAGTTTCAGTTTGAACGGACCAAAGAAATGTCAGGTGGAAACTGTTGCTTTCCATTTCCTGAAAAGTTAGTTTTGGACATCCACCTGACAGCAACGATATACAGTACTGTACATTAGGCTTATAGGGACACACTCTTTATCCTCCTTTGAAGAAGACAAGGTATATGGTGTAAACACAAACGCTGTCAAGCTGTTTTGGATGTGCAACCTATCCCGAATGGAGTTGGGTGCCCCATTGATAATGCGATGTGACCTTTCTCTAAGACATACTTCTAATATTAGGAGCAGATAATAGTAGCATAATAAGGCATGAAGGGTGGAACGACTTATGGGAAAGAGGGCATTGGGGGTCTCAGTGCGCATCACAACCTTTGTCTCAAACTCCCTGTAGTTGTGTTGCCTTTGCACTTGATACAGAAAAGCTGCTGAAGCTGCTGAAGCTGCTCAGCGGCCAACAGTTACAAGACTGAGGTTGCACTGGGCAGCTCCCCAGGTGTTAATGTGTGTTGTACTATATGAATTACTTGTACTTGTAGACTTCGACATGAGTAAAGTTTACAAAAAAGTCAATTCAGAGTTATAAGAAAACAAAATAAACTTTCAAAAAATTATTAATTAAGTTATCGGTCTATTTTACATTTTTGTTCCTGCACTCTTTCAGCAACCCAAACTGGCAGAGAAAATACAACCTTTTTTTTTCCAACAGCTGGCAAAGATCTACAATTATACTACAGTATGAAATAAAAACATAAAAAAACCTCCTCACTCTCACCGTACCCTTATGGCTCTACTGTGCACAAACTGACCTGCATGCAAATCTGTTTAGTTTTTCCACATCTCCAGCTCTTAGGAGTGGGATTCATTTCATGTTGCTGACCTGCCTGTGAGCCTCCCAGAAGAACCCTGGGAGTTGGAGTCTTGACAGATCTTTACTGCGTGTAGCCTCTGATTGAGTGATGTCAGACTTGCAGCCAGGCCCCATGGGTAACGTAGTTTCAACCTAAGACCCTATCAAGCGGCCTAGCGGGTTGGAGGAGGATGGCCGGGCCAAGTCTGAAACTTGGCAGGAGTGTAACGGTTTGACGTTTATTTTCGGCCCACAGTGACACCGCTAGAGGCAAATCAGGATTGGATTGGTTTGGTTTGAAATTATAATATTGCATTAAGTAAGTACAATATTAACAAAAGTTGCACAGCATTTTGAATACAGTTTAAAGGTTTGATTTAAGAGCACAGGGAAGTAGCAGCTCTGGCTGTAAGGATAAGATGTACAGGTTGTGAAGATGTGTTATTTGTACACTCTCAGAGTTAAATTAACACTGGTAAATTAACACTGAAGGGGTATCTGTGTACAATTTCTATCTGTTTTATGTGTCTGCCAACAATAAAGAGAATTTTATAGATATATAAATATATCGTTGTTAACCGACAGAAACCTAACTTTTGCCCTACTTGATCATACTACAACAGTACAGCGTCACAAAAAAGTATTAAAAGTAGCATATTTACAAACTCGAAATGTGGCACGAAGCGACCCATTTTTAGCTTGTAGCTCTGCAACTTTTGCTATTTTGAAATTTGAATGGAATTGGAATCCTGAAAAGAAACAGTTCTGGACATAATGACGTTTCCACCCGACAAGAGATGATGTATAATTTGCCACCGTATTGAGAAATGAGCGTGCGTGCAAAGTTTCACGTCAATTGGACGCTGCGTCCATGATTTGAGCCATTTTTTTCAACGGGCCACTCCTGCAAACTTTAGATGCAAATCTTAGCCAATCAAGATGTAATCTGAAAAATCGTTGCGTGATGTAATCTGTAGGAGTATTATCAAGAAATGTGTTTTCAAGAATCTGCCTCCTGGTGGCGCTATAACAGGCCCATCTGAAACATTTGGGGCAGAGGTTCTGCCCTGGCATACAGGGAGTGTGTGTGCACAGTTTCACATCGATCGGAGATTAGCTGTCCACAGACAAACACATGGACATGCGGACACACACACGGACAGACAGACAGGGTGCAAAACATAGTCTCTGCCACGCCGTCGGCCTGGCGGAGACAAACAATAACAGATTCATGAGCAAATTCATGAGATGTAGTGGTACAGTATAAACTAAGCATACCATTTTTCGACCAAGTGGAGCTTACTATGTAACCGTGCTCGGGTTGTGTGTGTGTGTGTGTGTGTGTGTATGTGTGTGTGTGTCTCTGTCCGTCTGTGTGCGTGCACTGTCTCAGCCCTGTGTGCAGTAGGGCTGACCCAAACAACTCGAATATTCGAAGCTTCGTTCGATGGCACATGCTTCGAACTTTTTTTTTTTAAATCGAGTAATTTTTAAATTTGATATATATTTTTTTTTTACCCCCCACCCCCCCAATGACCCCCTCCCCCCCAATTGTACAATCTGCGCAGCAATGGACCCCCGCTACAAGAAGTTAAAGTGGCTGTACAATTGGGGGGGGGCCGCGTGCCTTACCATGCGCCTCAATACGTTTACCTTGCTCCCACCAGTGCAACGTCACGACGTCCTCCTGACATGTGTTAATCAAAGCCGCCAACAAACAAACAAGAGCAGCCTGCAGGCATGTCGGCGAAGAAATCAGAAGTGTGGTTGCATTTTAAAATATGCCCAGACAACACCAGAAAAGCACAATGCCAGATTTGCGAAAAGAAAATGGCATACCTCAACTCAACAACGAGTTTGAAGAGCCACTTGATAAACGTAAGTAGCAGCATAACGTAGCAGCACATCCATTAAGCCAATGGCTAATGTAGTTAGCATTAGCAAGCAACTTGACTAATTGTTATCATTATATGCGTTTATAGGTGCATCTGCTTAAACTGGATGCTTCATCAGCCGGCCCCAGCAGGACAGGGACACAAACCACTATTGAGTCATCAATAACTAAAAGGACTCTTACGGAATCCAGGAAGGGTGTCATAACTGAGGCACTAGTCTCGTTCATCGCAGAGGACATGAGACCCATAAACATTGTGGAAGGGAAGGGATTTAAACACTTAATAAAATCACTGGAGCCACTGTATACTTTGCCCAAGCGAGAGAATATCTCTCATGCTCTTTCTGCAAAACACAGTTACATTCGTGATCAGGTTAAAGGCGACATTGATACGTGCTCTGCTGTCAGTTTCACAACTGATATGTGGACCAGTCTACACATGGAGGCATACATGACGGTGACAGCTCACATAAACGACTGGAAAATGAAAAACTACGTGTTGGAGACTAGGGCCATGGAGGAGGCTCACACGGGTGTAAACATTGCACAGAGACTTGGAGACGTAGCCGATGCTTACGCCATACCCGCAAAGAAGAGAGTTGCAGTTGTTTGCGACAATGCGTCCAATATGACTCTGTGTCTCAATACACTGAAAGCAGAGGAGGATTGGGGTGATGTCAGGGGGGTGCGCTGTGCGGGGCATACGCTCCAGCTGTGCATCAATGCCGCACTAAAACATCATGACCCTGTAAACCGAACCGTGGGATATGCTAGGAGACTCGTGTCCCACTTCAAAAAGAGTTCCAAAGCAACTACGGCGTTAAAGGCTAAACAGAGGTCACAGCCAGGCGAGACAGCAGTCGATCACAAATTAATTCAAGACGTCGCAACTCGCTGGAACTCGACGTATTCAATGCTCCAGCGTCTGTGCGAGCAACGGTGGCCAATCTCGGCTGTCCTTAATGACCGAGACGTCACTAAAAGAGAGGACCGAGCTCTGGACCTGACAACCGCCCAGTGGGCCATCGCAGAGGATACTGTAGCCATCTTGAAGCCCTTCCTCACTCTGACTGAGCTGTTGTCAAAGGAAGAAAATGTGTCCTTATCAGCAGTAGTACCAATGCTGATTAATCTAAAAAGAGAATATCTGACAGAGGAAGATGATGACAGCCCCGCCACAAAAGCTCTGAAAAGTAAACTGTCGGAGGAAATTAATAGGAGGTGGCGAATCTCAGACCCAACTGATGCTGCTGTCCTCTGCGCAGCCATGGACCCCCGCTACAAGAAGTTAAAGTGGCTATCCGACCTGGGAAAGCAACAGGTCCACACAGTGGTGACACATCTGGCTGAGCGCCTGGCTCTCCAGGCTGCCTTTTCTGAGAGTGACGGGGACGAAGAAATTGACGCGGCTTCACCGGCAAAGAGGGCTAAAACGGACCGAGATATCGTCATTGACCGACTCCTCTTGATGGACGATGAAGATGAACCCCACAGTGGCGGCACTGCAGAAGATGAACTGACTGACTTTTTAAGAGACAGATCCAAAGCGGAAACCGGCCCACTGAAATGGTGGAGGTTAAATCAGCACCGCTTTCCCAAGTTGGCAACTCTAGCAAAGCGTCTTCTCTGCATCCCTGCCACTTCAACCCCTTCGGAGCGCATCTTTTCGAAAGCGGGATTTATTGTTAACAAAACTAGAAGTTCCCTGTTGCCAAAAAATGTGGACACGTTGGTCTTTTTGGCACACAATCAAAAACGAGTTCAATCAAAAGCACAGCAGTGAGTAGTCAGACTCCTTATTTGTCCACCAGCCTTAACTTGCTTTTATTTAACTTCATTGTGTCTGTCTTTATTTTTGTAAAAATGTAGGCAACAGAAGCCTATTGATTGAGCCTCAAATGAAGGCATTATGTCTATAATTTATTTTATTTTATTTATTATAGAGCTATTTCGTTGTGCTTTCATAAAGCCTCCATCAAATGATGGCTTAGATGGAATATTTTTTGTTGTTGACATTGTTCTATTGTGTTTTAGACAGTAGGTAATTCATTCATTGTGCTTACTGCTTTCATAAAGCCTCGATCAAATGATGGCCTAGAGATAGAGGATTTAATTTTTCGACACTGTTTTATTGTGTTTTAGTAGCTAATTATTTGTGTTTTACTGCTTTCATAAAGCCTCGATCAAATGATGGCTTTAGAGTTCATTTTTTGTTCAGTTAAGCGATGCCGTTCGTTATCACCTGACAGTGTGTGCACTTTGCGGTAGCCAAACTTACAGTGCTAGGCCTACCCTTTTATTTTTATTATTATTTTTGTATTTATGAAGGAACTAGAGGTAATGCCTGACTTAAAGTTCATGTTTATGTCGGAGCGGGTCGTACGTAATTAATTGTGCGTCACTGCTTTCATAACCTCAATTGACGCGGTTACACTGTGAAACAATGTGTTTTTGTTTACTAAAAAGCAAAGAACTTGGTTTAGCTAACAACATTTAAAAAGTTTAAGAGCTGTGAAACTTTCGTACAGTAGCCTATGGTATATATCTTTTACCATGATGTGTTTGAAAAGACATTTGTATAAATAAAAGGTGCTTATTAAGTCCAGTTATGCGTTTGTCTCTCACTCGTCTCTTACTACCTGTAAATATAGCCTACTGCTAGTCTGCTACTATATTTATATGTTTGGGGTTAATCCAAAGACAAGTAGCATATCCAACCTAGCAATGCATGTATTAATGTATTAATTTCGCTGGCTGCAGACTGCAGAGATAGGGCAACAGCGCAGGCCAGCGCAGCCTCGTGCTCATGGCAGATTAGCGACCATTTTTTTACCCCCCCCCCCCCACCGGCCTCCGCCGATTATTCGAAGTTTGATCGTTTTTTTGCCAAAAAAACTCGATTATGAAAATTACAATCGAAGGTCAGCCCTAGTGTGCAGCCAAGTAAATGTCCAATATAGACGTACCATACATCAAATGAAAGGTCTTTGAAAACTGAACACACCTGTCAAGGTTGCGTTTAAGCCCGCCCCTTCCCCCGGAAGCCACGCCACGGAGAAGGCTCCTAAAAACTCCCCATTGAAACCCCATGTTAAATGAAAAGTGCCCGAATCGCTCCGAAACTTTTTCTACCCCCCCTAAGTGGGGGTCTACGAACAAATACTTCGGGCTCGGATTTTGGCTCCGCCCCCCGGAAGTGGGTGAAACAGGCACTTCAAACACTTTGTTGAATTGTTCAAAAACATTCAAAGTTTTTTTTTTGTGAATTTGTATTTTTCTAAGATGCTCCTTTTAACGCAGATTTTTTATATATTTTTTATATATTTTTTTATTGGTTACTTTTTTTTAGATGATTTCTTTTCATTATTATTTTATTTTTTTGGCGTTCGCTTCCCGCGTTCGCGCGTCTTACTTGTGATAATCAAGTTTAAGGAAAAAGAACCCCAAAATTGTACTTCAGTAGTAGTACTATTAAGAAAATGTATTTGGTTACTTTTCACCACTGCGTGTGTGTGAGTGTGTGCGTGCATGTAATAGAGTAGATAGCCTAGCTGACCCTGACATTTGCTGTTGTGCTGCACTTTGTACATTGTGCACTTGGGAATGAAATGGTCTCACATCTTACACAAGAAAAACCCACATAAGGTATCCCTCATATCCTGCATGTATGTATGTGTGTGTGTGTGTGTGTGTGTGTGTGTGTGTGTGTGTGTGTGTGTGTGTGTGTGTGTGTGTGTGTGTGTGTGTGTGTGTGTGTGTGTGTGTGTGTGTGTGTGTGTGTGTGTGTGTGTGTGTGTGTGTGTGTGTGTGCTCGTATTGCTATATTTGTGAAGGCCATATGTCCCCGCAAGTATATTAGATTTTTAGGAATGGACATGTGAGGACCATTTTACTGGTCCTCACAAGAGCAATGGTTGTGTTTATGGTTAAAAGGATTTGGGGAGTTACAGTTTAAAATTAGGAAAAGTTTCAGGTTGGATTTAGGGTTAGGATTAGGCATTCAGAGGTTAGATTTAGGGGTAGTAGATCTGCTAGTTTTCTGCTTATGTTTTGGCTATTTTCAGCTACTGTATTTTCAATGCCATCCAAAAGAATTTAAGCATAGTAATACAAATGAGAGAGAGAGAGAGAGAGAGAAAGAGAGAAAGAGAGAGGATTAGATTTTTTTTTTTGCAAAAGTAGCATATCGACAAGTTCAAAACGCGTCGCTTCACGCCGTGTTTCGAGCTTGTAGATCTGCTACTCTTACATTTTTTGTGTGACGCTGTAGTATGATCAGGTAGGAAGTCGATTTACGGAAAAAAATCGAACAAGTTTGAGTATATGGAGATGAGAGGTTTCTGTCCGACAGCAGCGACATGTCCATCTACGTATGTATCTTTTAACAATGGCTACAGGATGAAGTTGATTTATTTGTAGCAGCAGGGTGTGGAGATGCTGACAGCGGGACTGTGTGGTGTGTATTTCCCTGTAGAGCCTGACTTTAACAAACACAATGTGCTGATGTCACCGCAGCGCCATGACTCCAGTCTTGTAAAGCTGCTGATGTAATGCTGACGTGTGTGTTATTATGTGTGAGTGTGATGAAGAGGGACAGATGGAGGGGGGTCGGGGGGTGTAGGTGTGTGTGTGTGTGTGTGTGTGTGTGTGTGTGTGTGTGTGTGTGTGTGTGTGTGTGTGTGTGTGTGTGTTTTAGAGAGAGGGGTACTGTATGTACAGTATGTATGTATGTATACTGTACAGTAAAGCATTTTGTTGGTGTAAAGCAGAAACCTACCATCTCCATATTTCAACTTTTTAAGGCCCTACTTCGTCATGCAAGCGTGTCACGCAAAAGAAGCACAAATATTGTAGCTATTTTTGTTTGTTTTGTCGGTGGGTTTTAAAATATTGAACCAATGAAAAGTATAAAACTACATTGGATACGGAACACAGCTTATTTTTTTCCCCATTTCCTGAAAACGAACCGTTTTGGACATACAAGGTTTCCAGCCGACTGCGAGGATATGCGAGAAGGTGAGAAAGTCAAAGCAAGAGATTGAAATATTAATTTCCCCCAACAATGTAATTGCGTACACAATGAATGCACATGCTGTACATGTTCATGCCTGTTCGCATCCCATATGTACGCACACATGCATGCATGTGTGCGAGCGGCGAGCGCGCGCGCGTGTGTGTGTGTGTGTGTGTGTGTGTGACACACACACACCCACACACACAAACCCTACGTGCTTGTGGCCCCTAGCTTGCAGGCTTCCACTGAGGCCCTTTTATATTTTTTTTACAGTACGACTGTGTGTACAAGCCAGAGCTGATGGCTGGCATATGTGTCTGAAATAACTCTCCCCCCACCCCACCCCGCCCCCACCCCCACCGGGCTTCTCCTGAGCTCTGCCATCGACAGCTGCGCTTTTAACAAGAGCTCCGAGATTCAATTACTGGCCCCGTTTTCACTCTGAAACCTCATCAGCTGAGGCACACAGGAAATTGCCTCTCGTCGTGTTAAAAAAAGGTGGTAACTGGATTTCTTGGGGCCGCCCAGTGAAAACGTTCAACCCCGACCGGGGTTGCACACGCAACCCCGACCAGCGACTGCTGACCGGTAACCCGGTGTGCATTCAGGATAGATGGCCTGACATGGCCCGACTGATAAGGGGACAGATCACACATGTCCCCCATTTGTGAACATTTGTGATGATCACTTTGTGATGATCAGTCTAGCAATGGCAGGCAAGACTAATTGTTGGCAAATGACATAAATGGCTCAAAAAAACTAAGCTTAAGCCTAGATGTTGATTAGCTGTTTCTTAAGCGTCTATACAGTATATAGACCTCTATATTATAGATGTTATTTCAACGGCTATAATATAGACGGTCTATATATAGACACTTTCACTTTTAGACCAGTTATAACCCGGTTTTAGCCTAGCCGTTAGACGTACGTATTTTAGACGTCTAATAGCCCGAAAAATGCTCAGTGGGATTAGCCAAAAATTGCCCATCTACTCAAAACGTGCCGCAACAATTTTCGGGAAAAAGATTTGGTGTAGAGGGTCTAAGAACAGAGCCAAATCAGGTCTGTTTCACTAAGTATAGAGGAGAGAGAGAGAGAGAGAGAGAGAGAGAGAGAGAGAGAGAGAGAGAGAGAGAGAGAGAGAGACACAGGGAGGAGGTGGAGGAGGGGGTGTAGAGTAGTAATTTAGATGCAGAGGTTTAGGTGAGTCAGTGCAGAGGGAAGGGTTCAGTCACAGAGGCAGTGAGATGTTTTTGGCCGTCGACAGTGTGAAGGAGTGAACACAGGAGAGGATAAATCATACGCCTGTGGTTGCAGGCTGATATCTCACTGACTCCCTCTCTCTGTTTTTCTTTCTCTCTCTCCCTCTCCCTCTCTCTCTCCGTCTGTCTTATGCTGAATTTATAATCTGTCGTGCCAGCAGCTGGTACTGCGGTGTCGTTCGTCACAAATAGCAGATCTGCAAGCCCCGACGCACTGTGGGCTTGTAGATCTGCTATTTGTGACACAAATACAGTATACAAAATTGACGTTCAACCTCTTTCTCACTCCCTCTCTCCGTCTGTAACTCCTTTGTCTCTCACCCTCACCCGCAGTCTCTCTCTCTCTCTGTCTTTCTCTCTGTGCACTTCCAGTTTCCCTCTCTCCTCAGTGAAGCCCTCAACTCCATCCCTCCCTCCCTCCCTCCCTCTCCATCTTTCTTTCATCATCCCCCGTTCCCTCCCCGTCTGGTAGTGAATCAGGCCGTAGTGGTTGTCGGTTCCAGTCCTGACAGTAGCAGACCTTAACATAACAACCGTCTGACAGGCTGAATATTCACGCGGTGCCTCCGCCGCACCCGCCGCACTAAATATCGCGGAGGGAAAATTATGCCAACGACATCATTGGAAATTAAGACGTTATGCTCTCAGTGAACCGTGACTGTAGGTGACTGTAAAAACAGAAAATAAATTAAACTACATTTCTTTCCAAACGCTTGGCTCCCTGGCTCCTGTTTCTTTAGCCAAGTATTTCTCCAGAAGAAACAACACATACAATACAGAACGGGCAAAAAGAAATAATATGAGAGATCATTCTCAGCTGTGATTTTGAGCCCCGAAATCTTTCCCCCGTTTGTCACTGGCAATTTTACTGTTCCATCATTCAATCCTCGTTCTCTCAGCGTTCCTCTCATTCCTCCTTGACCACTGATTGCTGATTGACAAACCTTGCACTTCGTAAGTCACTCTGGATAAGAGCGTCTGAAAAATGCCCATCGCTGTGCATTGCAGGAAATGTACTGTATTTAAATTGTTTTCACTGACAAGTCATGAGTCACTTTGAATAAGAGCAACCGTCGACCTGTCCAAAATGTGTGTCTGTGTCTCATGTATGGGCAGAGTTCTAGTTCTAGTATTTTTGAAAAACCAAAAACTATGTGGTTAATATAAATGTTTAATGAAATTGTTAATGTGATGATAATATCGAACATACAGTATCAGGCAGCCTGCATTTACCAGAAAGCTAAATGCATACTAAATTCAGTTTGACCAGAAGCAGAGATGAAACATATATCCCTAGGGTTGATAAAAAAAAAGAAACACGAGGGGGGGGTGGGGGGGGTATTAAAAGCAGAGGCACGGAATTCTCTCCCCCGCCCCACACCCCCAGCAAATCGAACCCCATGCGTATGGAGGGATTAGGTGGAGTTGTTCTAATCGGTTCTAATGCAAATATCCGCTCATTTTCCATGCTTGTGAGGTTTTGTTGGCAGACATGCCAGTGATTGAGGCTGTTTGGCCGCAGGCTCTAGCTTTTTTTTTTTCCGAGGAAGGGAAGTGCATCAAGCTATTGCTTTCCCTCTTCTACTTTTTACCTCACACACCGTTTGGCTCCGTTCGACTGCTTGGAGTTAACCATTTAAACGCCTCTATAATTAGTAAAACACAGACCTGAGTTGTAACTGTACAGTACTTGGTACGCTCTTTTTTCACTTTAGGGCTGGGTGATACGACTTCAAACCGATGTCACGATTATTTCAAAGTTTTGCCTCGATTATGATTAATGAACGATTATTAGGCTACTGTAATAGGAAGTAGCAGATCTACAAGCTCACAATAGGTCGCAAAGCTATTTTTGTACGCCACCATTTTACAGTGAAGTATAAAACAGTTAAGTGTTTAATCAGACTAATAGCTCTAGTCGATTATAAAAATTATAAAAAACACGGTACACCATATCTCTTCGCCAAAAACAGCCGATCGACAAGCTCACAGCACGTCGCAACGTGTTGTGGGCTTGTAGATCTGCTATTTTTGCCAAAACGTTCTTCCCGGAATACAGATGCCGGGGCTCAAGCGGATGTTTTACTCATTCAAGATTGTATCCACAATTCATGTTTTGTCAGCTCTTATAGAGTCAGAGAGGGAGGTGCAGAGTAAATGAAAGGTATAAGGAGTAAATCACATTATCTTCTTTTGGGGCAAAAGGAGAAGACGCAAGGTTGACTGTGTGTCCAAACTAAAGCAGCCTAAATGTACTCAAACACTGTACTGGAGGAAAAACAAAAAAGGACCTGTTTCCAAAATGCTAAATTACTGTTTTCGAAAGAAAAGGGAAGAAAAAAAAACAGAAAAGAAAACAGCATGGAACATGAACATTTTCTGCAGACAGGAGTCTCTGGAATAGTCATCAGTAGGAGGCTGGCTGGCCTGGAAGCAATGTGCACAGCGCTGACAGTGGCTTCGGAGAGAGCGTTTCCTAGTGCACATATCATGGTGTCAACACACACACACACACACACACACACACACACACACGCACACACACACACACGCACACACACACACGCACACACACGAGTCAGAGAAAATATAGAAAGAATTAAAAAAACACGTTCCCTACAGTGTCCAGGAAAACAGAAGATCTCTCTCTCTCGCACGCACGCTCTCTCTCTCTCTCTCTCTCTCTCTCTGTCTCTCTCTTTTCTCTCTCTCTCTCTCTCTCTCTCTCTCTCTCTCTCTCTCTCTCTCTCTCTCTCTCTCTCTCTCTCACTCTCTCTCTCTCTCTCACTCTCTCTGTCTCTCTCACTCACTCTCTCCCTCCCTACCAAAATAAATAACGGAGGTGCCTAGCCCAAGCACATTCCTCTCTCTGCTGAAAGTGCCTGCTTCATTTTCTCCCCTGGTCTTGGGGCGCATTCTGCTGTGTCTGTTACATACGATGGTGTGTCTGCCATTTGGGAGCTATTGAGCAGTAGGTAATTGAATGTGGACGGGGCTAATCTGGGCTACTTAGGCTGGAGCTTCCTCCTGGGAGAATGGCCGCTTCCCACCAATCAATCATCAGTCGTCAACAGCGCACTCACTGGATTGGCCGCTTCCTCTTGACCTCTTCACTTCCTGGTGCGCCTGCCCTCCCTCCCTCCCTCCCCCGGCTGCCTCGAGTGGAAATGTGTGGTGTGTGTCGCTGCTGTCGGGCAGACAACTCCCATCGCCATCTTTTGTAAATACTACTTTGTCGTACAAGAGCGTTGTGCGCGGAATTCACACCGCTGATGGTTTGTGAGCTTGTAGATCCAATGATTTTATCAACATAGTTGAAAATGGAAGTGAAAGTGGTCTGAGTGGGTTTTATAATATAATAGCGTTGTTGTCGGGCAGAAACCTCTTATCTATCTCCATATTTCCAAGTCCATATTTTAACTTTTTGTGTTTTTTCGTAAATTAACGCCCTACTTCATCATACTATAGTGTCACACAAAAGTAGCAGATCCACAAGCTCGAAACGTGGCGCAAATCGACATGTTTTAAGCTTGTCGATAGGGGTGTGCCGATACACTAATTTCATGAAACGATAAGATACGATATTGGGCTCACGACATCGATACGATACGATATATGGCACTTTTTTATCATGAAAATATATGGGGGGGGGGGGGAAGCAAATGCAAACAAATATTTCTGTTTTGCATTATTCAGACATGCAAATTTGTAGCTTTTCAGCTACAATAGCCGTTTTGAATCCAAATAGGGCAATAGTGTGACACCTGACCCGAAAAGAAAACATGTTGTCACCCTTTTCACCTCGGGGCTGTTTGCATGCCTGGTTATTATTATTGTAAAAAAAAAAAAAAAACGATACATATCGTCACGAAAACGTTTCGCGATATATCGCAGGACGATATATCGGCACACCCCTACTTGTCGATATGCTACTTTTGATATATATTTTTTTGAATCCTGAAAAGTTTTGGACCCGACAGAGAAGATATAATAGCATGGAAGATGCAGCGAAAGGGCAGAGAAAGAGATAAAACAAGGCGACGATGGCTCAGAAGGAACAATCGTGTGGGAATCAGAAGGTTCCCGGTTCAAACCCACATCACGTCAAAGACTTCTTGAGCAAAACACTGAACCCACTAACTGCTCCTAAGGAGCAGGTGGTGCCTTGCTTGGCTGCCTCCATCATCAACGTCTTAACGAACCATACACTTTAAAGAACTTAGGGAAAAGGTGTTTAAAAAGCAGACCATTTTAAAAGGTCTACTGTAAAGCAGACCATTATATAGGATTAAAAAAAAGATAGATACTGTTAGATTAGAAATTAGCTCCATAATCTAACGTGTAAAAACCTTCACTTTACCAAGAAAAACCTTAAAAGATAGAAAAATGTACAGACAACGACTTTATATAATATGGTTTTGTATTTCAAATAAGTTTGCACAAAACAGGAGAGATGGAGGCAGTTAAAAACAGGACAGTCTAAGCGACTAGTCTCATGGTTGGCAAAGTTCTCTCTCTGATCTCGATAGAGACCAATTGTCCATATATTCTGTGATTATTGGGTGGTTTGTCTACAGTCTGAAGATAGTTCATGGAGCATCAATATGACCTCGGCCTGGCCTACAGTACTTCATCTCGCCATGGGCCGGTTGTCCTAGGCAACGGTAGATTGGAGGGTCCGGAATCCAAACAATCCGCAGTTATCAACGATATGGTAGTCATAAATCCAGGTGGCCAACGTAGGACACCAGTGTCGAGGCGAATAACAACATTTCATGTTCTGGCTGCACACTCTGGGTGCAGTCTGGCAAATCTTGGTGGCCTTCTAACATGGCGGTTAATGTTAAACCCAATAAAATATGACTTATACAAAATCATTCACAAACTGATTAACTTATATTAACTCATATTAAACCTATATCAGATACAGTATCTTTTTTGTCTGTGTTCTGGTCTCTCCTCAGTTGGTCATTACTGTATATTTGGGTGGAACTAAGCTGTTCGTTCATATCGACTGATGCTCTCGTGAAAGGATCGTCATCAACAATGGGTGGGGCCATCGATAGAGATCAGTCTAATTGTATGGTCAAAGTCAATACGTCTATAGGGTGTTATTAGTCAAATAGGGAAGATCCGCGTTAAAGAGAGTTATTACGTCAATCACACACAGACAGAAGCCATAATTGAAGCGCTTTAACTCTCACGCTGTCGAACACATCTGACTGAGGCATCGCCCAAGGATGCAGGGTGTGCCCTTATGTGAATGCACCATTTATAGAAGATTGAGAGCCTCTTGTACATTGTATAGGCCCTTGTATTCCGGCAGCAACCATAAACCTATCTTTATCCTCTCCCCGGGCTCTCTGCACGGCACAATGCTAAAGTTTCAATTTGAACTCGGAGAGTGTAAAAATGGACCACTTAAAATTGACACCCAGGATTTCACAGTGTTGTGGAGTGGGGAAAGTGATATTCCTTGCTCAGCTTGCTGCAGCAGCAGCAGCAGCAGCAGCAACAACAAGGGAGAAATCTCTGAGCGTCGAGCAGTAAATCTACTTTCCTTTCTTTTTCTTCTGTAACAGGCCTTTGCTGGGCTCGCTCACTGGGAGAGCGAGAACGAAAACACACAGGGTTGATTCCTAACCCCATTATTAAACCTGTGAGCTGACATGGGAGAGGGGGAAACTCTCCTAAACTCTCCCGTGTCACATTAAAGGCTGTAAAAAAAATACGGCTACAGAACAATTACAGTGTGCCAAATGGGAGAGAGAAGTAAAGAAAGAAAGAAAGAAAGAAAGAAAGAAAGAAAGAAAGAAAGAAAGAAAGAAAGAAAGAGAGAGAGACCAACTGAGACAGACAGCCATTGGGGCATTTATTGTATTTTCTAGCTTATTATACAGTTATACTGTAATCATTAAGGCACGCTGGATAACAACATTAGCCAAAACGACTGCCATGTTACCCGTGAACGTGAACACACTCTGACCAAAAAAAAAACGACACAAGCCATGAGCACTTAATGAATTAATCCCTGTGCGTTCCATCGAACATGCCCGACGTTACTAAATTAAGCTTCCTGAAGGATTGGTAAACATACCGGGTTGTGCAGCTCGGCCGCTGCGGAGACAGAAGACACAAGTAGGCGCTTGTACAACACGTCAATTAGCCAACGCTAAACTGCACGCACAGCGCGGAGGTTGTTCCAAGGTCGAGGGAGGGGGGGGGGGAGCAAATTCAATATATTGGCTCCTTCCTCCCTTTTCCAATAAATGTCAGGACGACCGACGCTGTGTGCTGGGAGATGAGGGGGGAAAAGCATAGAGGAGAACAGTTGCAGTCTGTTAAATTAAAAGCAGCACGGCTAATTTACTGAGTGCAGTATCTGTGTATACCTTACACTTCCAAAGTAAACAGGGCCTGTGTATTTCTTTCTTTATTTTTTATTGCTGTATTACCTCAGGTTTTTTAGCACTGTGGGCTGTGGTGGTTGTTTAAGACGGAGAGGGAAAAAAATAGGAGCCTTTTTCCATTAAAAACTACAACAGTTTGCCCATTATTGGCTGGAAATGAATTGGGCACTATTGGCCTTTTTGGAATGAATGGGGCTTTGATTAAGGGGTTTAAGTGAATACATGAGTTCCCGGTCAAGTCAACGATGGACCACTTGGAACGAGACCAAGAATGAAGTTATGGCCCCAGTGTGAGAAACGGGAATGTAGCAAAAGAGCGACGGGGGAATGGGAAAATTGAGACAAACAGGGAAAAAAGAAAGGCAGACGGAGACAGATAGACGTCCAGAGGGAAACAGAGATGAAGCTTAAACTATTTACTCTCTACTCTACTGCTACTGCTCAGTAAACAGCATTAGAATGCTTCTAACCATCTGATGGATTATCTATCTCCACTGCATTATCTTCGCTTTCTATAGCTATATGTAGCATACTGGTTAACCCAGGGGTCTTCAACAGGGGGTCCGGGACCACTAGGGGGTCCTCAGAGTCACTACAGGGGGTCCGCCAAATCTTTGTGTGATATGATTTAGTTTTTTACCTTATCCCTTTTCTGAGGAGAACTTTAGCCAAAAATAGCAGATCTACAAGCTGCGCGAGGCGTTGTGAGCTTGTAGATCGGCTATTTTTGGCAAAGAGGTATAGGTGTAGAGGGGAAAAAGAGCAGACCAAGTAAACAAAAAAAGTTTAATCTGAAACACAATTTCATACTATATAGGGGGGGTCCCTGCTTCACTTCTCTCTCAGCTAGGGGGTCCTGGCATGAAAACGTTGAAGACCCCTGGGTTAACCCATGAAACCGATGTTCTTTTCTGTCGCCCTACTACTTTGAATGGTGTGCTCATTCTTGATGCTACAGTAGTAAACTAATACATAGCTGACTCGGGGTCAGCTCAGTACTTGGTCTACTCTTTTCCCCCCTGAACCAAATCTCTTCACTTAAAGCAGGCGATCTACAAGGTCACAACACGTCACATTTGCAGATCGGCTATTTTCTGTGAATGTTCCCCCCAGAATAGGGATGCTAGGGTGCACCTGTTTCAATTGAAACAGGCCGTCACTCGAGCCCCAGTCGAGCCCCCCCCACCCCTCAGTCACTGACGCACCGAAATCCGCCCCTGCCCTTGTGTTGAACGGGCTTTCACTATCTCTCTCTCTCTCGCTCGCCCTCTGTCTTTCTCGCTTGCTTTCGCTTTCCCACAAATACACATGCTATTAAGTTACACCTATTTCCTGTTAATAATAACCTGTGTGAAATGTGGTGCATTGGGAGGTAAAGGGGAGACACTTTATTTTGTTGTGAAGGGACGACCGGAAGAGGAGAGGTCCAAAGTTTCTGGACTTTCTGTGAATCACCGGCGGTGATGTTTTGATTAGTTCATGTTCGTCTTTGCCCATTAATTTAATAACAGAAGTGAGGGATATTCTAATAAAACTATTTGGCTTATTTGTGTATGCCAGAAACAGTCTAATATCACGTGGAGTAAACAGGATATAGATCTGATTAAATGAGGGCTAATGTAAATGAATCACCTGATTATTTTTAAAAGAAAGTGACTCATGTAATGCAGACTGGTGCAGACAACGTGCCAACTTGGATAGCCGCCTGGCGCAAGATGAAAGCGTGCTTGAGATGCACAATGCCATTGACGGTGGGCTACAATGCAAATACATATTCAAAGATAATACGGTAGTCTGTCGCCTTGTAGAATGAAACCTTGCTTTCCGTGGCCATAATTTCCACCCTACATGATGGGTGATATGGGTTCCCCACATTAGCTCTTGGAACGGGTCCCCAGATCCTTAAGGCCGCCTCTGGCTAGGGTTCAAGTGGTTAAGATGCTTAAGTGCTTGTTGCTGGGGTTGAATCCCACCACAGCATTTCCTCCTTATACCTCAGCTACACGCATTTATTACACTAATATACCTATATCGTACCCTGATTAATACAGTACTCTGGCTATTGAAATGGTCGTGTCAAGTCATGTTTATTATAGCGCATTTAAAAACAGCAGTTGGCCCAAAGTGCTTTCCAAAAGACCGATAGCAACATATAAACCGTAATCCATTTAGCAATATACTCTGTAAACACATTATCTGATTTCCAAAGTTGGGGTAAGGTTAACTTAATGGTCTGCATTTCTACATAGACATACCTTTATTGATCCCGTGGGGAAATTTAGTATTCAGAGGCAACACAGCACTTAAGTTTCTGATACAGAGTAAGAAAAGTACTGTAAGGTACAGCAAGGGTAGCAATACAAAGAGAACAAGGGGTCAGGAGTTATTTTATTGTCTAAATCAGTGGTTCTCAAACTTTTCCATGTAAAGGACCCCCAAAATTATATGTTTTTGGCCGCGAACCCCCATCTCAAATATTTTGTTCCATGGACCCCCAGAAGCAAAGATTTGAAAATGTTTGCGTAAAAGATATGTATATTGAATGGTTTGGCACAAATGTTTACGATTTTTCAAAAATAGCAGATCTACAAGCTCAAAGCGCGGCACTCCTATTGCCGCGCTATGAGCTTGTATATCTGCTATTTTTGAATAGCCAAAGTATAAAAGGTTAAAATTATTGTGATGCTATATTAACACATTTTGCTGGGGACCTCCTGGAAGCCCCCCCCCCCCCCAAGGACCCAATGGTCTAAATCTTATGAGTTTTGTTTTTCTAATACTTTTGTTTTTTATCTATCCCCCTGGCCCCCACACACACATGTAAGGTGAAGCGCTATATATATTCCAGGTATTATCATTATTACATGAAGCACCATGATTAATGAACAACAGTTTACAATAGTATACAATAGCGTGCACTATGCAAAACGAAAACACAAGTCACATTGTTCTCACAGTCTCCCGCCCAAAGCACAATCAAATACGTAAGCAAACGGTAATAAATACCCACAATATACCCCAACACTAAAGCCTGCACTGCAGGAAAAAACAACGTGCCTTTATCCAAAGTGCTTTACAATGCAACCATGCAATTAAGGCATGTACTGTGAAAGCGTTGTTATGCCTTCCAGGTTTCTTAATGTGCATGTCTCTGAATACGTAACTGTAAGATGTAACAATTTCACAGGGAATATTCACAAGCCTTTATGCAGAAACCTGACTTTTGAGTAAAGCATAATATTGCCATAACGAGTGTTGAGGGTAACGCATTACAAGTAACGCCGTTATGTAATCGGATTACTTGGAGTAATGCAATTAGCTCAGTTACTTAGTTACTTTTTACAAAACAGTGGCGTCACTTAGTTACATTTAAGACCTGTTATTTCTGTTGCCACAAAGGAAAAGGAAAATCCATCCGACGCATTTTTCCCGATAACTGAATGAGCTCGTCTCTGTCGAGGTCTCTGTCAACAGAGTTGCACGGATGTTACACAAAAATCGGTGACCGATGCCTTGCCAACTTGTCAACTGAACAGCAGTCTGTGTTGATTGCGTAATCATTCTATTCAATAGGTCACCACATTTGGTGTGACAGTGTCACACAGCTGAAGGTATTACTGGTTTGGTTTTGTATTACATTAATTTGTCGCACCTGTGCAACATGGCATTGATTCAGAGAAGACAGAGATGTTATCCTTTAGTTGTAGAAGTATTGGGGGGGGTGGGCGGTAGTTGGAGGTAGCGCGGCAGCTTGGGAAACGTAAGGTTCCCAGTTTGAACCCGGGTGGCTTGCATGGTTTCCTCTGCCGTCGGTGTGTGAATGGGTGAGTGTGAAGTACATTGTAAAGCGCTTTGGAGAAAAGCACTATATAAATGTAGTTAATTTACCATTTACCATTTCTGACATTATTTGGGGATTTGTTGGTGAAAGGAGTAAGAACATCAATGCAAATTGCATTGCCAGCCTATGCCAGTATGCCTTGATGAAGCCCAGCACAAGTTCCACAACACTGGTGGTCACCCTGGTAAGCTGCACTCTTGATTTTATGTTATCTAAACTTAATCGTAATTAGCTGTAAAGGGGATATTGTGTTTGTCATTCCTCGCAAAGGGGTTTTAATCGTCGGTAACGGAAAAGTAATCTAAGTTACTTTTCTCAGAAGGTAACCCTGTAACGTAACAGAAAATGTAATCCTGTAATGTAACGATTTACTTTTAAAAGTAACGTTTCCCAACACTGGCCATAACTGCATCACTGCTAAGCATGTAATTAAGATGGCATATTCTTCTATTAATTCACCAAATCTCAGTCTGTCACAGGCATAACTCGGAAAGCCCCTGACCAGACGGTCTTAAACCTGGCATGTGTGTCTCACGTGACTCCGAGGTGTGTCCCATCGAATGGTCATTCGATCGGACCGCCGGTTTCCGAGAACCACAAAAAACCCAAATATCTGTACAGTTACAGTATCTGTCTGACTGCAGGTCTGAGGAGGACGCATAAATGATCTGGGTGTTCTGGATATTGTTTGCATCGGCTTCTCTGATTGGCCAACACGATCCGTCTGTCTTAACTGACTGGCCAATAGGGTCAAACATGCCAATAGAAAAACAGCCCTTTAGTGACATAGTAAAAATATACCCTCCCCCTCATTATCATAACACAACAGGTGTGGGCATGAGGAGGAGGAGGGACTAGGACAGGTCACCCACCTAAGGTGCTAAGGTGGTGGAGGAGGTGCTAAGGTGAGAACCAGGTATAATTAATGAACTGGAGGCGTGTCCACATAAAAACATAATTTTAACAATTTCTGTACACTTTTTTGAAAAAAATCTTCCTCCTAGTATAACCATAATACCTGATGATTATGTTTTAGGGAGGGGGGGGAATCACTGACAATCACGGCACCCCGTCTTTAAAAAAAGCACTATATGAATGAATTCCAGATATCCAGATAATTCCAGATATCTTACTGTTGCCGATCTACAAGCTAACAACGTGTCGTATCGCGACGCGTTGTGAGCTTGTAGATCTGCTATTTTCAAACATTTTAGTCCTTTTCTTTTGGTACTTTAAGTACAGCTTGTAAATCTGATATTTTCAATACTTCTGTACTTTTACTCAAGTAAATTTTGAATTCCGGACTTTTACTTGTAGCAGAGTACTTCTACATTGCAGTATTGATACTTTTACTTAAGTAAAACATTTGAGTACTTTTCCCACCACTGCTAATGACGCAGTGATATCTTCCTATCCGGTGGGAACGCAGCCATCCCTGTCGGGCCCATAATTAGGAACATGGCGTACGTGTGCAATTCCCCTAAAAAGTACATCCCCATTTTTCAGACTTATGCGAACGTATTCTGTGTGCCTAGTACGTATTAATGAATGGAGCGTGACCATTTTCTGATCTGCCTTCCAGTTTTCGTGTACGGTCTCTGCGTGCTGGCACTCTTCACAAGGTGAAGCATGGGGAGTCAGCGTTACAACGTGCACCAGTTCCTGTTCCTGTATACACCATCTCTCGATGAATGCTGTGCCCCAAGGGTGTCTTATTCCACCCTCGTATACTGGTCGTATTGTCTTGTACGTCGCTTGGTGGCCCACGTATGCGTGTGCGTCTATTCTCCCTTGTAGGAAGTGTAAGAATTCCGGAGGCTGCCACTGGTATGTGAATAAGTCGGCTGTTCCCGCCGACGTGGTGGAACGCAATTCTGCCTCTTCCTTCAGCCCTTCAAACATAGGCGTGGTGTCAGGAGATTCACATATTGTGATTTTTGTTCCTGCCTTAAGTTCCTCATTTGTACACATGTGTAGGGTAGCGAGCCAATTACCAATTATATCAGTGGACCATCCCGTTGCTGGTGTCATATACTCGCTGTATATTCTTACGACTGAGGCATCATCATTAGCCGTTTGTATTACTGTGACCAAGTCAGGGGAACGTGTGTCTATGTTTCCAGGTCTCCAGTCAACAATTGTGCTTTCTTCTTCGTCCTTGCTGTGTCCTTGATTTGCCATCTATGGGGACAGAACCATTTAACGGTTAATTATTTGGTCTGGGTGGGGGTGCTGTGGCAAGTCTTTGGTCTGTGTTATGGTCTTTGGTCTGTAAATATGCTATTATATGGAGTTCTGCGTCAGGCATGCCCAAATATGGAGTCTAGGTCACTGTGTGATGTCAGTACTGTGACATCATCATATTGATGACATCCGGGTTGCCATGGTTACTCAGTATGTCAGAGTGACATGGCCACAATACATATGTGGCCATGACTGACAGAGCACTCCATATTTGGGCACGGATGAGTCATCGTGACATCATCATGATGACTAGAGCAACAGTATAAAAGCAGTGTAATGTTGGATAGACAGGCAAATCTATCTAAACCCACGGAGCGTTGATATTGCAAACACCACATCAGTTTGAGAAAGAAAGCAGAACCAAGATGGCATGTTTGAAATTCCTCCTCAGATTCCTCATGTTTGTCTCTAGTGGCATTCTCTCGGTGGCCGGTCTTGCCGGCCTGGTTACAGGCATCTGGATGAAGGCGTCTTCATCCTCCATCCCGGGAATCCTGGGTCAAATCGGGGACGTGCAACTGGAGCTGTTCCTGAGCTGCCTGCTGATGGCTGTGGGGCCGGCCCTGGTCCTCATCGGCATCCTGGGCTGCTGTGGAGCTGTCAAAGACAGCAGGTGTCTGCGCCTCCTGTTCTTCGTCGCGGCGCTGGTGGCGATCGTGGCGCAGGTGGCCGGAGTTGCGTTCGTCCTGGGATTCCCCGGGGAGCTGACCAATCTCCTTGGCCCAAAAGCAATGGAACTGATTGCGGAGAACAAGGTTTTGACTCTGTCAGTGATCGGTGTCCTCACATCTCTGGAGATGTTGTCCATGGCTTCCGCCATGACACTCTACTGCATCTCCAAGAGGAGACAACTCTTACCTACCTGACTGGCACTGATGGAGGGGCCGGTTGGAACAGGACAGGACACGACTTGGGACATTGAACATCTGCAGTAATTGATAATATTTTAAAACATCTAGTAATAAAAAAAAAGGAAGAGTTCAAACATCCAGTAATTCAACAAGGGAACCAGGGGATCTGGTACTGCCAGACCCCTAGTGGTTGAAATCTGAATGGCCGGAAATCTGAATGGTTTCTAAACTACGTCACGCTAAGCTTGGCCAATCAAAAAGAGGGACATGTAAGAAAACGTTTTCGTCCATATATGGACGAAAACGATAGCAAAAGGGGACCGACAAAGCCTCATGTAGGCCTGACCCCCTGGGTCTGGCAAAAAGAGAGATAAAACAAACCAAAAAAGCAATAAAAAACAGAGAGAAAACTAACAAAATTACTGACGTCATGACTGGCCTGGACTATATTTGGGCATGCCTGACACGGAACTCCATATATGGGCATAAAGGGGTAAAAGGGGCACATACACACAGATACAGAAATCTCAATATATGGACATAACATTATGCCCATATATGGAGATTATCATTATCATAACACAACAGGTGTGGGCATGAGGAGGAGGAGGGACTAGGACAGGTGGGTGGTGCTAAGGTGGTGGAGGAGGTGCTAAGGTGAGAACCAGGTATAATTAATGAACTGGAGGCGTGTCCACATAAAAACATAATTTTAACAATTTCTGTACACTTTTTTGAAAAAAATCTTCCTCCTAGTATAACCATAATACCTGATGATTATGTTTTAGGGAGGGGGGGGGGATCACTGACAATCACGGCACCCCGTCTTTAAAAAAGCACTATATGAATGAATTCCAGATATCCAGATAATTCCAGATATCTTACTGTTGCCGATCTACAAGCTAACAACGTGTCGTATCGCGACGCGTTGTGAGCTTGTAGATCTGCTATTTTCAAACATTTTAGTACTTTTACTTTTGGTACTTTAAGTACAGCTTGTAAATCTGATATTTTCAATACTTCTGTACTTTTACTCAAGTAAATTTTGAATTCCGGACTTTTACTTGTAGCAGAGTACTTCTACATTGCAGTATTGATACTTTTACTTAAGTAAAACATTTGAGTACTTTTCCCACCACTGCTAATGACGCAGTGATATCTTCCTATCCGGTGGGAACGCAGCCATCCCTGTCGGGCCCATAATTAGGAACATGGCGTACGTGTGCAATTCCCCTAAAAAGTACATCCCCATTTTTCAGACTTATGCGAACGTATTCTGTGTGCCTAGTACGTATTAATGAATGGAGCGTGACCATTTTCTGATCTGCCTTCCAGTTTTCGTGTACGGTCTCTGCGTGCTGGCACTCTTCACAAGGTGAAGCATGGGGAGTCAGCGTTACAACGTGCACCAGTTCCTGTTCCTGTATACACCATCTCTCGATGAATGCTGTGCCCCAAGGGTGTCTTATTCCACCCTCGTATACTGGTCGTATTGTCTTGTACGTCGCTTGGTGGCCCACGTATGCGTGTGCGTCTATTCTCCCTTGTAGGAAGTGTAAGAATTCCGGAGGCTGCCACTGGTATGTGAATAAGTCGGCTGTTCCCGCCGACGTGGTGGAACGCAATTCTGCCTCTTCCTTCAGCCCTTCAAACATAGGCGTGGTGTCAGGAGATTCACATATTGTGATTTTTGTTCCTGCCTTAAGTTCCTCATTTGTACACATGTGTAGGGTAGCGAGCCAATTACCAATTATATCAGTGGACCATCCCGTTGCTGGTGTCGTATACTCGCTGTATATTCTTACGACTGAGGCATCATCATTAGCCATTTGTATTACTGTGACCAAGTCAGGGGAACGTGTGTCTATGTTTCCAGGTCTCCAGTCAACAATTGAGCTTTCTTCTTCGTCCTCGCTGTGTCCTCGATTTGCCATCTATGGGGACAGAACCATTTAACGGTTAATTATTTGGTCTGGGTGGGGTTGCTGTGGCAAGTCTTTGGTCTGTGTTATGGTCTTTGGTCTGTAAATATGCTATTATATGGAGTTCTGCGTCAGGCATGCCCAAATATGGAGTCTAGGTCACTGTGTGATGTCAGTACTGTGACATCATCATATTGATGACATCCGGGTTGCCATGGTTACTCAGTATGTCAGAGTGACATGGCCACAATACATATGTGGCCATGACTGACACAGCACTCCATATTTGGGCACGGATGAGTCATCGTGACATCATCATGATGACTAGAGCAACAGTATAAAAGCAGTGTAATGTTGGATAGACAGGCAAATCTATCTAAACCCACAGAGCGTTGATATTGCAAACACCACATCAGTTTGAGAAAGAAAGCAGAACCAAGATGGCATGTTTGAAATTCCTCCTCAGATTCCTCATGTTTGTCTCTAGTGGCATTCTCTCGGTGGCCGGTCTTGCCGGCCTGGTTACAGGCATCTGGATGAAGGCGTCTTCATCCTCCATCCCGGGAATCCTGGGTCAAATCGGGGACGTGCAACTGGAGCTGTTCCTGAGCTGCCTGCTGATGGCTGTGGGGCCGGCCCTGGTCCTCATCGGCATCCTGGGCTGCTGTGGAGCTGTCAAAGACAGCAGGTGTCTGCGCCTCCTGTTCTTCGTCGCGGCGCTGGTGGCGATCGTGGCGCAGGTGGCCGGAGTTGCGTTCGTCCTGGGATTCCCCGGGGAGCTGACCAATCTCCTTGGCCCAAAAGCAATGGAACTGATTGCGGAGAACAAGGTTTTGACTCTGTCAGTGATCGGTGTCCTCACATCTCTGGAGATGTTGTCCATGGCTTCCGCCATGACACTCTACTGCATCTCCAAGAGGAGACAACTCTTACCTACCTGACTGGCACTGATGGAGGGGCCGGTTGGAACAGGACAGGACACGACTTGGGACATTGAACATCTGCAGTAATTGATAATATTTTAAAACATCTAGTAATAAAAAAAAGGAAGAGTTCAAACATCCAGTAATTCAACAAGGGAACCAGGGGATCTGGTACTGCCAGACCCCTAGTGGTTGAAATCTGAATGGCCGGAAATCTGAATGGTTTCTAAACTACGTCACGCTAAGCTTGGCCAATCAAAAAGAGGGACATGTAAGAAAACGTTTTCGTCCATATATGGACGAAAACGATAGCAAAAGGGGACCGACAAAGCCTCATGTAGGCCTGACCCCCTGGGTCTGGCAAAAAGAGAGATAAAACAAACCAAAAAAGCAATAAAAAACAGAGAGAAAACTAACAAAATTACTGACGTCATGACTGGCCTGGACTATATTTGGGCATGCCTGACACGGAACTCCATATATGGGCATAAAGGGGTAAAAGGGGCACATACACACAGATACAGAAATCTCAATATATGGACATAACATTATGCCCATATATGGAGATCCGATTGTCCAGAACAACCGATACGCCCATGTATGAGTATATACTGATGACATCAGGGAACTCCATAAAAAAGCAAAAATCACACCCTGTGTGAAGTGGGCGGTGTCTTGCTAGCTAATCACAATACTGAATGGAGTCAACCAATCATGTACAAAAGATAAATACATTTATTGAAACACTCTTTATGATGGACGAAACCATAACTTGAAAAAAACAAATTTTTGGTTTTTTTCAAGTTATGGTTTCTTATATGGGGCTATGCACATGTGTCATGTGACACTGGCCAATCACAGTCCTGAATAGACTGTGATTGGCCAATCACAGCGCAGGATAATTGTACAAATTTCCTGGGCCCAGATCACAGCGCAGGAAAATGTACATTTTTCCAAATCTCACTTATAGGGGCGGTTTCACCGCCCAAAAAAAGCAAAAAAAGGGACACAGACACATATAGAGATCTCCATATATGGGCATTAAAGGGACAGAGACAGGATACAAACCCTGCATCCTGAGAAACTAATACAACAAACTGGAGGAGAGAAGAATGATCATTCTTTGGAAGCATGCAGGTATAGTCTATCTAACTGACACTGATGGAGGGGCCGGTTGGAACAGGACAGGACTTGGGACATTTAAAATATTATATAATTATAATAGTAAGATAATTGAAATGACCTCCAAAGGTTCGTCCGGGGTTGCTCGGCACAGGATCACCAGGTCTACCTAGTTGGCATTTTCGTGGCTCAAATTTAACACATCATTACCATCGTACCACCACTCTTCATCGTCTCCAAACATTTCTATTGTCATCCCTTCTAAATAGTCAATTTCCTCCTGGACTGGAACTTTGCCGTTTGTCAGGACCTTCAGGTTTCAGCTTCTTTGAGTGTGTCCTCGAATAGTGTTCTGTCTCTGTGGGGCTGTCTGTGGGCAATAATACGGAGTAATGGAGTCGTTGTGTCCGTGTATGGCAATATATGACGACTGATTTTTTAGGGCCTGATGCCATGATGACACACAGTCCATATTTGGCAGTGGTAGCTGCATCGGAAAGTCCTTATATGGTTATGACTGATCAGGGTGACATGAGTATGGAAAGTGCTGCGGCCAAAAAGAAGGAAAGCTGCTGTGGCTAAAATGTTAAAATGTAGTTTTATATTAATTGTACAATATGTAAGTACGTTGAAGGCGAGGAAAGAAGCCAAGGAAGTAGCCAGAGCACTCATCAACAGTCTGTGGCAAAATGCTTCAGTCTGCCGCGAAGCGGCCCACACCTCTAGTTATTATTATCATAACATGTGACCATGTATTCTCAAGTTGCATCGTTACCGACATACATATGATGACATACCATAGTGACATACATGTATGATGACATACATGCATGATGGCATACATGTATGATGACCATGTATTCCCAACTTGCATCATTCCCGACATACATAATCGGCACCCAAAAGGTTACCATAACCTGATTCTCCCATTAATTGGGATATTAGTGGGCACATAAACACTGTTCCCTCTCAGATTCACCTCCTGTGATTCTGAATAACACTTAATTTTTTTAAACAAAGGACTATCCATCTTCCCTCAGAAATAAATCTCCTTATTTACTCGAACAGATCTCACTTCACGTCGGCAGTGATTGTGCTGTTGTTGCAACATGCCGGTTCTTTGCAGTCTATAAGCCGCGCTCTTCCTCATTAGATTAACTCCTAGAGGTACGTCTGGGGGTGAGAAACGGTTCCCGTTCTCCAGGTTGATGTGTCGGGGAGTGGTGATGGTGTTGTGTTTTGCGGAGCTTGACAGCCTTGCTGTATAGCTTCACGCATCAGGCAGGAGGTGGGCTCGCGGGGCCTTGTTACCGACCTAACCCTCCGAATATATTAGGACTCACTAAATCAGGGCAACACCTGCTCTCCGCCCTCTGCTAACTCAGCACAGAGTGTGTGTGTGTGTGTGTGTGTGTGTGTGTGTGTGTGTGTGTGTGTGTGTGTGTGTGTGTGTGTGTGTGCATGCGGGATCTGAAAAATGAGTACTGTATGTGTGTGTTTCTGGTTTTGTGTGCAAACTGTGTGTTAGAGTGTGTGTGTGTGTGTGTGTGTGTGTGTGTGTGTGTGTGTGTGTGTGTGTGTGTGTGTGTGTGTGTGTGTGTGTGTGTGTGTGTGTGTATGTGTGTGTGTATTAATTATGGAAGTAGGGCACAGGAAAGCGCTTGCCATTTGCCCCTAGATGTATTTCTCTGTACAGTGTTGCTGCTGTGTCAGTGTTTAATCATGCAAGTGGGGCAAAATAAAGCAACCCGTTCCTGTGTGAATTACGAGTCTCATTCGGTGGTGGAAAGTAACTAAGTACATTTACCTCAAGTAGGCCTACTGTACTTTTGAGGTACTTTTTTACTTTACTTGAGTATTTCTGTTTTTCAATACTTTAAACTGCAATAATCATGGTCTCTGATTCTCCACTTACTGTATACACCAGCATCCATATTGTGGGGAAAGCTTTCGCTGAAAATAGCAGATCGACAAGCTCACAGCGCTGCAACGCGTTGTGAGCTTGTCGATCGGCTATTTTCAGCGAAAGCCTTCCCCGCAATAACAGAAAACAGAAAACAGAAAATACACTAGAATAGAGCCCTGAGGGACTCCACATAGTGGGGTTGAAGCGGTTAAACTGTAAAACGCTCTTCAGTAGCTGTAAAACAAAGCCTGGTGAAAACCTGCTGATCTATCTGTTTTCTAGAGCATTTTATTCCATATTGGTTTTCCTAATGCGTCATCAGTTGGTGTCACTTTTGTACATTAACCAACTTACTTCCACCCTTTGTTTTTGCATTCCTGAACCTTGTGCTGTCCACATTATACTCAAATGAACACTCAATTATTCAAAACCACAAATTACAAAGTACATTATTTTTCATATCAATGCATTGCTGTATTGACATTTAGAACACCCCCCCCCCCCCCAATTTTTTTTTTTCAAGAATAGTGAAAATAGCAGATCTACAAACTCACAACACGTTGCACCGCAACTTAAACAGGGTTTTAAGTGGTTAATTTATAATATATTTGTGTACTTTTGGGTCCCAACTTCGACATGTAATGGCAGTCAAAAATACAATGTTTACCATTTGAAATGGAGTGGAGTGGAATTCGTGCCTGCAAAAAAAATCTCTCCGTAAATGTATAAAGTACAATACTCAAGTAAATGTACTTAGGTACTGTCCACCACTGTCCACAACGGAGAAGAACAACGCAGCAGAATGTGAACACGGCAGAGCTCAGAACCCGTGCAGCAGCACTCCTTTTCCAGCCATCAAAACCTCTAAAGTAACTAAGTACATTTACTTAAGTATTGTACTTAAGTACAGTTTTGAGGTATTTGTACTTTACTTGAGTATTTCCAATCTCCAATACTTTTACTTCTACTCCACTACATCTCAGAGGCAATTATTGTACTTTTACTCCACTACAATTATTTGAAAACTTTAGTTACTAGTTACTTTTCAGATATAAATTATGACATTATGAATGTCATAATAATGTTTAGCCCTATTTTATACCTGGGCTATTTGACAATAGCCAATCTACAAGCTCACAACGCATCGCATCGCGACGCGTTGTGAGCTTGTAGATCTGCTATTTTCAAACATTTCAGCACTTTTACTTTTGGTAGTTTAAGTATATTTTGATGCCAATACTTTTGTACTTTTTACTCAAGTAACATTTTGAACACGGGTCCTTTACTTGTAACAGAGTATTTTTTATATTGTGGTATTGTTACTTTTACTTATGGCAAAATATCTGAGTACTTTTTCCACCACTGCTCTCTGACAGAGGCCTAGACCAAGCAGATGGCGAGTATACTGTGAATAAAAGGGCATGAAACTGAATCTGAGGGGCACCTGCGTCGCAGCGACACACAGGCCTCGGCTGAAACCCGATACCCCCCCACCCCCCCTTCTCCTCAGAAGTGACCAGGAAATCAGAGGACTAATAGTAGTTCCTGACAATAGAGAGAGAGAGAGACCTGAGAGAGAAAGAGAGAGAGAGGTCCAAACTCCTTTCCTTGGGACACAGAATGAATGAATGAGTGAATGAATGAGGTCCTTATGGATATAGGGCTATTGTTGAGGGAATAAACATCTGTAAGGACATGTAGCTATACGATCACTGGCAGGGGGGGGGGTTGGGTGGGGGGACGTTGGGGGGGCTGGAACGGACAATGTAGTCGTGTGTATTGTCACTGTGTATTCACACAGTGGTTCTGGGTTCAATACCACGGCTAGTGTTTTGGGCAGTGTTGCCAGGTCTGCTTATTATAATTTTCCCCCAAAATTTTAAAACAGCTGACTATGTTCAAACAGCTGACGTATGTGTTTAAAGTGCTCATGTGGCCCATAGTTGCTTCTTTTGGGCTTGTTTTCCTAGACCTGGTTGCTTGTTTCTCTCACAGAATCTGGCAACACTGGTTCTGGGCTACCAAAGAGTTCCATGATGATACGGCTACAATGAAAATCCTCGGTATATTAAATTGGACCCGATACTGGTTGTCCAGGTACACCCTGGGGTCCTTCTTGAGGGGGTTCCAGGGGGTCCCCACCTAAAATGATTGATAGTGAAGAACCAAAAGTACGGTTCATTTGGTTCCATTAGAGATTAAAAAATCGTGTCAAATGGGGGTCCGTGGCCCAATGCATCTCAAACTGAGGGTCCTTGAAATGAAAAAAAAAGGTTCAAAACCAGCGCTCCATTGGGCAACGGGCATGTATCCGTATAGGTGCAACACTAAATAATGTGTTGATACAAAACAGCTGCCGACATGTAATCTTGGCCACAATCTCCTCATTTGCATATAATTATTTTGATGATTAGAAATAACAAGCAACACAGATCCCTCATTCACCCTCACGCGCTCTATGCCGATGATTAATTCATTCATGTTTTACATTGAAAAAGGCATAGCGGGCCAATTACAGAGCCGGCCCTCCTGACCGCCGCTCGCCATTCAACTTTAACCCCTTTAGAGATGAGGACGAATAGGAACCCAGGACCCTTCTACCTTTTCTGTCCACAGATTTTCTTTTCCTAAAGACACACAGTCCCATATGCCTCATTGTGCACAGGATTAAGCTACCCCCCCCCCACCCCCCCCCACCCCTTCCCCATTCAATCGGACCTTGAGAGTAGCCCCCCACGGTCGGCCCCGGCTCTTCACCATTGGGGAAGCAGCCCCAATTAGAATCAATTGGGGGCTTATGCAGTGTTATTCTCTGGGGCCATTAGCATACATGCTCAACTCGTTGGGGGCTTTGACGTTTAGTGGGGGGCCGTCCGGTTCGAGTGGCTGTCTACTTCGCTGTTCTGTCGCCTCTGGTTAGCGAGGATGCGAGAGCCACTAAGGGCAATAATGAGGCTTGGTGTTGGAGGCTGGGATTAATTGGAGAGTGTACAGGAGAATAGGCAGTAAAAACTACATTCACGGTTGTTACGTGGGCTTTATGGTAAATCCATGTCCATCTCTAACCACTTAAACTAGACTCTAGACCCAACCTGAGTTGGCTCTGTACTTGGACTGGTTTTTTTTCTCCCTCTAAACCAAAAATCTCTTTGCCAAAACAACAAGCTCACAACGCGATCTGCTATTTTTGGCTAATGTTTCCCCCCAGAAAATGGGGTTGAAGTGGTTAATCATCTTAAAACAAATGATTGAAATCAGAATAGTTTGTTATGTTAACTGTTGAATTAGAGGCAACATCGTTTGTCAAAAATGTGATTCAATAATACACTTTTGAATGAAAGCTGTTCACTTTCCATCTGGTGAGCGGTGATAGATTCATTTCACACAAAGAAATCCTCAGCGTAACGACTGTTTCATGGCAAACCAAAAAATGACAACAATGAGTGCATAATTATACGAGACAATATTGCATCCCTCGAATAATAGGCTAATCAGCTGAATGATAAGGACCACATGGCTCAATGTTTGATGGGTAGGACTGTCTTCGAAATGTGTGTGAGTGCTCAATGCACGCGTATCACACAGCGTACGCTCATTGCATGCGAGCTGTGCGCGCGCGTGTGTGTGTG
>NC_137611.1:42849943-42892443 GCF_963280865.1 Gymnoscopelus braueri
TAGAATGAATATAATCCCTCTCCGTGCACATTTCATCGAGGTAACAATGGCATGAAATTGGGCTTTTCAGTGCATATCTTGCAAAGTATGCTATTAACACACTGCGAGGCCTATGTCACTCATCGTTGCTTTCGGGGGGATACCTTGTATGTCCAAAATGGTTTGGTTATTTTTGCTAACTTTACCTGACACTCTTGTACGATGAAGTATAGGGCATTCATTTACGGAATATAAAAACACATCGTTGCTGTCGGGCAGAAGCCTCTGGGCCCTATGTTAGCCAAGTGTGGCTAAACCCACTATTTGGGGATTTAGCATTGCGCAAGGGACGTTCCCGTGCAAAAGTTGCTATCTTCGGACACCAGCCTTATCCCTAAAACACCTGCGCTACCCGTTACATTATGCATAGGTGTGGTTTGGGCGTTACAATAATAAAACCAATCCCCGTGCCAGATGCCATTGCCTTTAAGATAAGCCTGCGCACAGTGCCAGCTAACGGAAGTGTTTTAGGTGCTGAAGCACAGGGCACCAACCTTGGGGGGCACACCAAACGGCGTGGAGAAAGTGAAAGAAGACAGAACTATCGCCGAAAAGTGGCGAAATTTAGAAGCAGCTGCTGCTGAAGGAGCGCTAAAACGGTGAAACGCGCCGGTGAAGCGTACATTTTTTTCCACGCTGCACCGCGAACACTCTCACTTCTGTTGATTATAGGAACATTTGAATCACAGAGATTCGTTGAGAATTAGGAGAGAGGTAGACCTCCAATGTTGTGCCGTTTATGCGCCCGGCAACGCCCGACACGTCCATTGCAGGCACGCTCCACCAAACAAATTTGGCATAGCGGGTGGTTTTTAGAATCCGCTATGCGCTTTCCCAAACGTTGTGGGGGGCAAGATAGCAATTTAGGGAAACACACCCATGGGCACACTTCAGGCACAAATAACGGAGTCGGCATAATGAATAGCAAGATACCGTTTAGGGACAGTGCCAGCTCCCTTGTGCGCAATTCGCGGGTAGCGGGTAATGCCAACGGTAAGGCACCGGCAAAAATAGGGCCCGAAGTGTTTTTTTTCTTCCGTAAATTAACGTCCTACTTGATCGCACTACAGCGGCACACAAAAAGCATCAAAAGTAGCAGATCCACAAGCTCGAAACACGGCGCATAGCGACTCGTTTCGAGCTTGTGGATCTGCTACTTTTGCTATTTTTGCAATTTTGAATTCTGACAAGTAACAGTCAGTTTTGGATATATGAGGTTTCCACCCGACAGAGACGATATGTTGAAATATGGAGATACAAGGTTTCTGTCCGACAGCAACATCATCTTATCCAGAAATCGCTCCTTTCCACACGATTTACACTCTCTCTGTCACCCCTCACAAAGCACCACGTGATGCTTTGTGAGCTTGTAGATCCGATGTTTTCCGCACGCGACACCGTGGTACGGCAGAGTGCAAACACCAGGAGTCAGACTCCATCACCCACCTCCATTTTTCATTAGGCCTCTATCCTTACAAATCTGCCTGTGTGCTAACAAGCTGCTACGCTCCCTGACTGAACAGAAGGAGACAGGGGGAGAGAGAGAGAGAGGGGGAGGGAGAGAGAAGAGAGAGAGAGAAGAGAGGAGAGAGAGAGAGAGGAGAGAGAGAGAGAGAGAGAGAGAGAGAGTGAGGAGAGAGAGAGAGAGAGAGAGAGAGAGAGAGAGAGAAGAGAGAGATGAGAGAGAGGAAGAGAAGAGAGAGAGAGAGAGAGAGAGAGAGAGAGAGAGCGAGATGAGAGAGAGAGAGGAGAGGAGGATGAGAGAGAGAGAGAGAGAGAGGAGAGAGAGAGAGAGGAGAGAGAGAGAGAGGAGACAGACATGCAGCACTGGGTGGGTGTGTGTTGGTAGAGATTCACATGTTTTTAGGTACAGCTGGGGCTCAATTAGTGTCCATTTCTCCTAATTAAGTACACTCTGCTATAGATCACTGGTGCAAAAACAAATGTTTGTCAAATCATCTGCTGTAGCTGGATGCCACCCCCTGTGGCAGGCTGGAGGGCTGCTAGGTTGCACCACTCTCTCTCTCTCTCTCTCTCTCTCTCTCTCTCTCTCTCTCTCTCTCTCTCTCTCTCTCTCTCCCTCTAACTGTCTGTCTGTCTGTCTCTCTCTCTCTCTCTCTCTCTCTCTCGCTCTCTGTCTCTGTCTCTGTCGCTGTCTCTCTCTGTGAGTCTCTCTCTCTTTCCCTGCTTCACCTCACACTCATAGCCCCCATCCTATCCGCCTGCCTCTCCTTGTGTTCTGACACACACACACAGACACACACACGCACGCACGCACACACACACACACACACACACACACACACACACGCTCATGCACACACGCACACGCACAGGCTGAAGCTTTCTCAGTGGTTTTGTGAAGCTGCAAACTATTATTTTCACTGTTGTTTACTGACAAAAAGCAGAAACCCAGAAAAAAGCAAGGCTGTGTAGAGCTGTGCTTCTAATGATCTGTGTCCATCCTAAGCTTAACACAATGACGTTTAATGTGATGTCAGCATGATGACATCATCAGTGACCTTATGTGTCATCATGACACTACACTACGTCCAGGAAGTGATGTCACCATCGCAGACGTGTCAAGGCTATCCCACCACCAAATACTATGTAGGAGGTTTTTGGATGCGGTGAGAGAGGACATGAAGTTGGCAGGAGTCACAGAGGAAGACACAGAACACAGAACCAGATGGAAACATCTGATCCGCTGTGACAGAATCATCTTCCACATCACATCACAGGTTTTCAGGTGTAAAAACAGTGGGTGAAATTCGTTTTGACGACCCCAATGGGGTTAGCCGAAAGAAGAAGAAGACATCAGTCATAGGCTAGCTTCCTTTCAAGTGATTGAAGGTGCTCAGTGAGCATGGTCCCTACTTCTGAATACTAGATATGTGTATGTGTGCAGAATGTGTGTATACAGTAAATATGTATTTACATGTATCTGTACACATCTAGACACAGTGAGCTACTTCCCTATACGTGTACACCGTAAAATGTTTATCTAAGTAACTCAAATAATGTGAGTTAAAGTAGATGCCCCCATACAAAGTGTGTGTATGTGTATATATATACATATGCCAAAAGACTGGAGTTACTGTAAGAGGCAGACATTTAAACTGTGGAAATACCTTGGCACTTGAGTCCTAAGTTAACAGTGACTTGTATTAGATTGCCCCCGCATAAGGGAGAAGAGAGAGAGAGAGAGAGAGGTTACGCGACCGTCAATCTAGCCGCGCCATCTGCGTACGGTATTAATATAGCAGACATGGCGGCAGGAGGGGTCAGTCTCCTCCAAAATGATCTGTCAACCCCTTTCATCCCCGCATCCCGCTCTTATCTACAACCCCCTCCCCTCCCCCCCGCTTTTCCCTCCTCTCCTCTGTTGCTATGGTTACCGTGCGGCAGGGCTGAGTAGCATCGCCAAAAAAGAAAAGCACGCCTGAGTTTTTAGCCAACGAACGACTAGTTTTTTTTACTCTCTGTTATGTTATGTGGTTAAAACCACAGGCATAGCGATCCGCAGGATTTGCACCTTTTACAGACAGCAGTGTGGCGTAGGACTGGGGCGATATGACTTCAAATCGATATCACGATTATTTCAAACTTTTTTGCCTCGCTTGCAAAAGTGAACGATTATTAAATAAAAGGGAGAATAGCACATACTGTATATAAGCTCACAATTGAACCTATTTGGGCAAGATTAAGTCGTTAGAGGTCCTAAATGTGGGTTTCAATATATCGTCACTGTTGCATTTCGGGATTCAAATAAAAAAAACAAAAGCAGCAGATCGACAAGCTGAAAAAGCGGTGCGGATCTGCTACTTTTTTATGCTTTTGTGTGACACTGTCGTATGTATATCAAGTAGGGCAGTAATTTACGGGTAAAAACTGAAAAGAATATGGAAAAAATAGGTTTCTGTCCGACAGCAACGATATTTTGGGTTAATTTTGGGTTAATTGCTCAGCCTTTAGTGTTTCAGTAGCACTGCATGAGATGGAGCTACATTCTGCTTTCAGCAGTGTTCTGGACTAGACTGGACTGGACTGGACTGGACTGGGGCTGGGCGAGGCTCCCCTCTCTCTCTGCTGCCTCATTATCCACAGCCGACAGTATAAATCATATTATTTGCTGTTTCTTCTCCGTCAAGGTGAAGCAAATAGCTGGAAGGAAGGTAAACCCTTCCAGGCTGGACTGACCTTATAATGCGTTGATACTTCTTGCTCTCATAGATGACTATGAATCACTGCGTAGGCTGAGGAAATAACCCATGGCATCGCAACAAAGAATGCTCTTGGAGTCCAGTGTGTTTGAACTATGGCTTTCTACACCATACTGTATGTCCAAAACATGTTACTTTTCAGGATTCAAATTCAAAAATAGCAAAAGTAGCAGATCTACAAGCTTGAAACGCGGCGCTTCGCGCCACGTTTCGAGCTTGTAGATCTGCTACTTTTGATGCTTTTGTGTGACACTGTAGCGTGATCAAGTAGGGCATTAATTTACGAAAAAAACACAAAAGGTTAAAACATGGAGATAAGAGGTTTCTGGTCGACAGCGATGATAATGAAGAATTGATGAGGATTGTGAAAAAAAACTATTTCCTAACTCACTCTGCTTTCCATATCCACTTGAACCCTGTGATCCCAATTTTGAGCATGTCATTTGGTGAAATCTTTTATTATTATTTGGGATTTTGAATGTATTGTTTTTGCAAAAGAGCTTAACCACAAAATGGTTTAAACAATGTCAAAATGATTTAGAATAGCAGAAGAGCAGATCTACAGTACAAGCTCACAAAAACAACGGCTCACAACGCATCACACTGCGACACGTGAGATTGCACATGGGCATTTTTTAAAAATAATTTAGAACAATTTTGTGGTTAAGTGGTTAATCCTCTGCCGTATGGCTGTCTACTGTTACAGTTTATGAGACACAACACTGACAGAGAGGATAAAAAGATTTACACACACACACACACACACGCACACACACACACACACACACACACACACACACACACACACACACACACACGCAGATGTTTAACAGTTGCTCAGTCATCTGAAGCTATTTGCTGTGGTTGAACAACACTTCCCAAATGAGCCCTTATCTCCCGTTGCCTTTGTCATGGATTGCTTTCATGTTGGACGAATCAGCCATTAGCATGACAGAGCACTTTGAGCTCGCTGAGGCAAATCCCCTCTATCCCTACCTCTACCCTTGCCTCTATTAGGGTTGCCAGATCTGCTTATTATAATTTCCCCGCAAGATTTTATTTGAAAATAGCAGATCTACAAGCTCACAATGCGTCGCATCGCGACGCATTGTGAGCTTGTAGATCTGCTATTTTCAAATAGCTGATGTACATGTTAAAGTGCACATGTGGCCCATAGTCGCTTCTTTTGGGCTGGTTTTCCTAGACCTGGTTGCTTGTTTCTCTCACAGAATATGGCAACACTGGCCTCTATCCCTGCCTGGAAGGTGTGAAAAAAAAATTGCACCTGAGAACTGACACCGACAGACGGCTTCTATGGTGCTGAAAATAGCTAATGGCTTGATGTCTTTTTCAACAACAAGCCCGCTGCTATCCGATGGTCGAAAGCAGACGAGCTTGCTCGGTCAGCTCTCGCCGCCTCCCTGCAACTTGTGACCCGATGCGACAGTATACCCACGCCGCCCATTCAACAGCAGATCTCTGAAGATCGAGCTACCATCACAAGCAACTTTACAGAAAAACAAGCCCAAAGTCGCTTATAATAATAAGCAGACATGGCAACACTGACGGGGATGGGATCAGTTTGCCGTCTGATCCACTAAACGGCCCTCCCAACCCCCTCCAACAGAGTGATTAACGGGTGTCACTGCCCCGCGGACCTAAGGGACAGGGTGCCACCACGCATCAGAATAGTGGCATCCACTCCGATATGCCACCACTGCAGACCTCCGGCCTAGACCCCCCCCCCCCCCCCACACACACAGTTTGAACGGAATAACCATGGGACAGGGAAGGGAGGGATGAGGTCACTTGCAGGGGTGTGTGCGTGTGCCTGTGTGTGTGAAAGACAGGGGCAGGCGGATAAATCACTCGTCGCCTGTAATTTTTGAAGCCGTGTTGTGTTAATTAGAGGTTGTTCATCATGCCTCGGAGGGGTGAGGCGGTGACAGTTCTCTGCAGAGCCGTGTGTGTGTGTGTGTTTAATGAGAAGACCACGGCGGCGGTGCACGGACAGGTTATTATACGCAGCCAAAAGCCTGGGATCGGACCCATATGTCCTATTTGTTGATTCCGCCAGAGCATGGTGTCACCAACATTCACTTTTAAGCTCTATAGGAATGGAGGAGGGTGTGTGAACGACGGCAGTAGCACAGTAGTAAAAAAAGAGAAAACGTGTGCCACAGTATCCTATTTCTGGCCTACAAAGTGCACTTTCATGTGACGATAGTCTGGGACTGTTGACTGTCTGGCGTTTCAAAGAAACCAAAGTGACGAGCACTCAGGTTCAAAAGGAGGAGGCCCTATGCGTTAGACAATTAGCATGCATGTGAATGGGAGCTTGGAAAAGAAAGGGGGCAGATTATGCATTTGCGTGTGTTTGCGGATGAGAGGGGTATAATGGACGTTTTTTTGGGGGGGGGGTCCCATGCACACAGACAGACCTCGGTTGAATCACAAATCCCCAACAGGGAGGGAGGAGAAAGGGGGGGCGGGGCGGGGGAGGACAGAGGAAGAGATAGGGCTTTAGGCCTTTGAGTAAACTGTATAGGAAGAAAGCCCCCCCCCTCTCTCCATCCCCACCCACGGCTGAAGCCCGGGGTCTCAGAGCAGATGTCTCGAATTGTGGAAGAAAAAGAAAGGGGAGAGCAAAGAGGCGAGTGGATCCCCGAGCTTAACTCTTGGAATCTGTTGAATCTGAAAGGTATCCGCGGCGGAGCGGCGGGGCGTGTTGTTGTCGGGTCTGCCAGCCAGGCGGCCATGCAGTCCGATGTTTTTTTGAGAGGTTGATGCTTTCAGAGGCCCCTTTGTTTTGGCCCGGGGGACAACGTTAAGCAACGAACGAACCAGCGAGTGCAGGCAATGCAGGCCGCGCATGGCGTGGCATCGAGCTCCCAACAATCTACATGTGAGGTCGTCACTGTTGTTATTTTTACTATGTCTTGCCCGTTGCCGTCGGGTAGAAACCTCTTATCTCCACATATAACTTTTGGTGTTTTTTCCGTAAATTAACGCCCTACTTGATCATACTACAGCGTGTCACACAAAGGTATCAAAAGTAGCAGATGCACAAGCTCGAAACACGGCGTGCAAGCGACGCGTTGTGAGCTTGTAGATCTGCTACTCGAGATACTTTTGAATTTTAATCCCAAAAAAGTTTTGGACATACGAGGTTTCCAACCGACAGAGACGAAACGCTGAAAGGATGCCGAAGAAAGTGAAAGGACGAGACAGTAAAAAAAACTGAATTTTTCCCTCACGTTGTGAAGAAGTGACTACGGTGACACGGTACCCTCCACTTCTCTCGAAGGTCAACCCCTCTCTGACGTTAAGGGAGGGAGAGAGAGAGTGAGAGTGAGCTCTAATACGTGTCAACCGAGATTTGCATTATTCGAGGCGCGTTATCTGCTTATTTGTAGAGGCGGGCGGAGGAGGCGATAACGAGTAAAATGGAACCAAATATGCTGCAGTGTTATTAAATGGAATGAGGCTTTTTTTTCTCTCTTTATTTTTTCGCAGAATGCAACAACGTGATCTCGCTTCCATCCTCCCTTGTCTTCTTTCACACAAATCACACACACCCACGCACACAAAGCAAGCCCACACGCGGCAACAAACAATGTCGGAACAAACAACCATACATCCGTTGCACACGCACACACACACACACACACACACACACACACACACACACACACACACACACACACACACACACACACACGCGTTGTGGCAGATTCTTATCGCCTGGAACTACCTGTGTATTTGAAAATAAATGGCCTGCCAAGCATTTGATGGGCCCGGCTCGAAATCCCACATGCTTATACTGCCTCGGCTGCTTTCAAGTAATCATCCCCATGGTAACATCTGACACCGGCTATTCATCATGCCGACCATATAAACTCCGGCATATTCTCAAGTCACTCACTTTATACTTCTTTACTATGGTCACTGACAAATATCCGCACATAACAACACCATGCAATTAAATTCTTACCACCTTGTTAACGTGTCAGCTAAGATCAGTGCCGGGAGAAGGAGGCTACTGAGATTTGTTTTGACTTGAGTAAAAGTAGCAATACCGCAATGTGGAAAATACTCTGTTGCAAGTAAAAGGCACATATATTAAAAGGAAATTGCTCGAGTAAAAGTACAAACGAACCAAAGTAAAAAAATACTCAAAATGTTCGTGCTATTTTCGAATAGTCAAAGCATAAAATAGTGCTTAAGTATTATGTATGTTTTGTAATAATAAGTACAAAGTAACAAGAAACTTAGTACATAGTAGCTTACAACATTTGCCTTTGAGATGTACTGTAGTGGAGTATGAAGTATAAAAAAAATTGAAATACTCAAGTAAAGTAAAATTACCTCCAAATTGTACCAGCTCAGAAGCCTTGTGGTTAGAGTGTCCGCCCTGAGACTGGGAGGTTCGGGGGTTCAATCTCCCGGGCTGAGTCGTACCAAAGACTATAGAAATGGGACCAGGAAAAAGTACTCAAATGTTTAAAGTATCAATACTGCAATGTAGAAGTACTCTGTAAGTAAAAGCCCGGAATTCAAAATTTACTTGAGTAAGAGTACAAAAGCATTGGCATCAAAATGTACTTAAAGAACCAAAAGTAAAAGTACAGAAATATTTCAAAATAGCCTACGTATAAAATAGGGCTCAAGTGGTTAATGTATGTTTCATAATATCATAATTTATATCTGAAAAGTAACTAGTAACTAAAGTTTTCAAATAATTGTAGTGGAATAAAAGTACAATATTTGCCTCTGAGATGTAGTGGAGTAGAAGTAAACGTATTGGAAATTGGAAATACCCAAGTAAAGTACAAATACCTCAACATTTGACTTAAGTACAGTACTTAAGTAAATGTACTTAGTTACTTTCCACCACTGCTTAGCACTCGGCATCAAGGGTTGGATTGGGGGTTAAGTCCCTGTGACATACTAGCGTCATGTCCAGGGGGTGTTCTTGTACGTCATGCTGTCTCCCGCTACAGAAACAGCAGATAGGCTCCTGACCTATGAGCAACATTAGTCGGGAATCGTTGGTTTCCCAAGGCTACTTACCTCAAAATTGTACTTAAAGGGGAAGACCACCCATTTTCAATATTTAACTATGTCATTAATATAGCATAAAGGAGTTGTGTGGAAATAAGAAATTTTTTAAATGTTAAAAATTTTAAATGTTAAACCCAAATTGATTTTGGGTTTAACATTGCAAATTACACCATGATGAGTCATCACGGTGTAATTTGCAATGTTAAACCCAAAATCAATCCTCCAGTTCAACGCAACACAGAAAGGGGGGAACTTTTTTCTTATTTCCACACAACTCCTTTATGCTATATTAATGACATAGTTAAATATTGAAAATGGGTGGTCTTCCCCTTTAAGTACTCGAGTAAATGTTGGCCTACTGCAGTGGTTCTCAACCTGTGGATCGGGGTACCCGCATGATTTTGGGGGGGGGGGGTCCCCAGATGACAGTGAAGTGACAATTTAAGGACTCTGCGAGGCCGTTGTGAGCTTGTAGATCTGCTATTTTCACAATATATATCTGTGGGAACTGAGTCAACTCCTACAATTCCAAGTCCTTGTCATGGTGGGGGGGTCCCCAGTTCAAATTATTAGATTATTTTGGGGGCGGGGTCACAGCCTGAAAAGCTTGAGAACCACTGGCCTACTAGTTACCACCGGTTATAGAGCATCGCAGTTCCCGCCCACTTCCTGGTTTTTCGTGGTGCCGGAAGGAACAACTCAATGCATTTTTCCCATTGACATTTCCAAAAATATTTATATCTATTAATTTAAGCCTCGAATCAAGCCATCATGACATGACATGAATCATGACCATAAAACGTTTGATTCTGTGATTTTTTTTTGTTGAAAACGGCAAAACAAAGGGTATTTATTAAATATAGTATATCATATAATTAAATATAAAATAAAAAAAATCACAGAAAAAAACGTTTTATGGTCATGATTCATGTCATGTCATGATGGCTTGATTCGAGGCTTAAATTAATAGATATAAATATTTTTGGAAATGTCAATGGGAAAATGCATTGAGTTGTTCCTTCCGGCACCACGAAAAACCAGGAAGTGGGCGGGAACTGCGATGCTCTATATGGCCAGGGCCACTGACAATATCCACACTAAACATAACCATGCACTTAAATTCTAAGCAGCTTGTCAAAGGTGTCAGCTAGCCTAAGATACATGTCACTAATCTGTATGTACGAGTGTCTGTGTGTCACCGCGTGTTTGTGTGAATACACAAGTGCCATGTCGCATTAAATGTTGTCTGTGATTGACATAAATTGATTTTTATTGATTTGATGATGTTGACAGGTGGTTGGTGGGGAACGCAGACGCGTGTAGACAGTCTGCCTTATACGTTGATGGGCTCCTGACATTTACCTAGGTGGATGAATATTCATCAATGCCAGACTTATTGACCGCGTTATGACGGGCATAAATGGAAATTTCTTTGGTTTATAATGAACCTGGGCTAGGGGTACACACACACACACACACACACACACACACACACACACACACACACACACACACACACACACACACACACACACACACACACACACACACACACACACACACACACACACACACACATTCACACACACACACACACACACACACACACACACACACACACACACACACACACACACACACACACACACACACACAGAGGGTGAGTGTGTGTGTGTGTGTGTGTGCCTGCAGTGCATTTTTGTGTATACTGTGTTGTCACAATTCTAATTAAATGTGGACAAATCATTTGAGGGGAAAATTGGGTATTTCTGTAAGGAATTGTTTTGCAACTAACCATTTGTCTCTGACTGGAAGTGATAAACAAAGTTTACATTTAGAGACATTTAATATCATGGTCTGTAGATAAATGCAAAAAAAAACCCTAAAAACAGAAAGGTGACGAAATAGATTACAAAAGACGCAATAATCTCATTAAAGAAAAACAAGAACACAAGCAAATATCAGCTTATGCTGCATTAGTCTGAAACTTGTCCGAATTAAATTGAGATCATTTGATAATTACACAGCTTTTAAAGCTAACGGTTACGTACATCCTGAGTATATCCGAGTGATGAAATTGGTGGTTATAATTTAATCAGTATCTGTGAAACATTTGTAGAATAACTCCTTTGAACGCCAATGGAAAAAAACAACAACCAACAAACCAGCAAACAAGAAAAGCCCTGCAGGGACCACTGGAATGTCACATTTGGTAGTACAGCCAATTCATGTTTTATGCTTTTTGAACCATCAACAGAGATCTTATAAAAGATGCATTTGTGTGGCTTTTTAGCATACAGTCCCCCTCAGATGTGGGGGCTAAACTTTCACTGTGCAGCAAGCATGTGACCGTGTGGCCTTCATGCATAGCAAATACATCTGTTTCACTGCTGGGCCACATGGAATGGAAATGTAGTGCAGCAGAACAAAGTACTCAACCCCCCCCCAGTACTTTGAGTCAAAGTATAGATACTCTCCTCTTTAAATATTACTCAGCTGCAAGGGATTCTACATGTCTCCTAAAATCTCAACAGTATTCTGAAAAACTTATGTTTCTATATCAGGGGTGCTCAATCTTTTTCATGTCAAGGACCCCCAAAATTATATGTATTTGGCCGCGGACCCTCATCAAAATATTTTGTTCCAGGGACCCCCAGAAGCAAAGATTTGAGTTAAAAATGTTCGCTTTAAAAATATATATATTCAAAGATTTGCACACATTTTCACGATTAAAAAAAAATAGCAGATCTACAAGCTCATAGCGCGGCACTCGGTGCCGCGCTATGAACTTGTAGATCTGCTATTTTTGAATAGCCAAAGTGTAAAATAATGCTTTTTAGCTCAAATCTAAAAATGACACAGATGCGTTCCGGGTTAATGGGTTAAAGCAGCCTACTGGAGTACTTGCTTTTAAAAGTTCCTAAAGCTGCACTATGTAACATTCCTCTTCTACCCCGGATTTGAACCCGCGGTTTCCTGCACAAGTGCTGAAATGTTTTACCATTGAGCTAATAGAGCCTGCTTGCTCAGGGGATAAATCGAATCATGACCATCAGGTCAAAATTCGTGTCAGATCCTGTGTCTAGGTGAGACATTTGACCTTGGACACGATCTAAATGTCTCAATAGAAGAGCAGGGAGACACAATACAACCACCCCAATTGTATACGTTATATTGAATTAACATACTCTACCATACAGATTGGACAAAATGTAAATGTATTCATAAAAAAAAAAGTTACACAGTGCCGTTTTAAGTGTTCAAAAGTACTTGCTTTTTGAATACTTGAGTACATTTTCAAGATAATCAAGACATTTAAAAAAATATCAATAAGAGCTTGTAGATTGGCTTTTTTCCACTATGTTATGAAATAGGGATAAATGTTTAATTCATAATGTCATTTTCTCCCTCCTACAAATATACTGTCAAGTCAAGTGAAAGTCATAAGTGTCGAAAAATACGACAGTAACTTCAGATATACAATTTTTTTTATTAAGTACAGTACTCAAGTAAATGTACTTTGTCACTGGTAACATGAAATGTAAATGTATTTCAGCAGAGTAGTCTAGTGAGCCTAACCACGGTAATCTTGACCCATCGTTTTCAGAAACGTGATGTTTCTGTCAGCATCATGGCTGTATGACACCATTCAGTAGACTTATCCATGTGTGAGAATATTTAATTAAAGCATAACTCATTTTACGTCACATTACCCTTTGAAGGAAAAGGACTTTGATTTCCATTTATGCTTACAGGGCATAGATGCACAGATCCTCGCAAATAGAGGAGAAAGAAGAGACCACATCGAGCAGTTCAAAGCATGGTATGTGTGAAGCTAGCAGTTTCAGCAAAATGCCGCGTGCGATTCACCATAAAGAGGGTAGTTTTCCCATTGATGAGCTCTCTACAAGCAGAGGTGGAAAGTAACTAAGTATATTTACTCAAGTACTATACTTAAGTACCATGTTGAGGTACTTTTATTTTACCTCTGTTTTTCCATTTTTCAAAACTTACTCAATACTCTAGTCTACTACATCTCAGAAGGAAATATTGTACTTTTTACTGACCATGATACTGATCTTGCTACTGACATGATACTGACTATGATACCGGCCATGACACTGACCATGATACTGATCTTGCTACTGACATGATAATGACTATGATACCGGCCATGGCACTGACCATGATACTGATCTTGCTACTGACATGATACTGACATTATACTGACCATGATACTGACCATGATACTGACCATGATACTGACCATGATACTGACCATGACACTGACCATGATACTGACCATGATACTGACCATGACACTGACCATGACACTGACCATAATACTGACCATAATACTGACCATGACACTGACCATGATACTGACCATGATACTTACCATGATACTGACCATGACACTGACCATGATACTGACCATAATACTGACCATGACACTGACCATGATACTGACCATGATATTGACCATGATACTGACCATTATACTGACCATGATACTGACCATGATACTGACCATGATACTGACACGATACTGACACAATTATTTGAAAACTTTAGTTACTAGTAACTTTGCAGATTTAGATTAACCACTTAAGTCCTGTTTAGAAATTCAAAAATAGCCGATCTGCTACTTTACATTTTTTTTTACTTGTAAGTGAGTATTTATATACTGTGGTAACTTCTTCCACCACTGGCTTATGTTCATGTGTGAAGCTAGCAGTTTCAGCAAAGTGCCGCATGCGTTTCACCATAAAGAGGGTAGTTTTCCCATTGATGAGCCCGCTGCTACGAGCAGCCACAGCCCCAGCCCGCAGCAAATCACCATTCTGTTAAAAGGCCCTGATGCGTAGCGAACTCTACAGCCAAGCCCTCTCTCCGGTCCAAATCTGCCTGCTTGCAAACCCCCTGTAATTGGAGGCATTAAACTTGCTTTTGGACAGGGATTGCAGATGAGCTTTTGTAGCTTGGATGAGGACTGAATGCTGCATTCAGAAGAGGGGGGTAGGCTACACAAGTATTGTCATTGTTGCTGTCGGGCAGAAACCAAACCTTGTATCTCCACATTTCTGCTTTTTCAGTTTTTCCAGCATTTAACCCATTAAGACCTGAGGTCGATTCTACAAAATGTCTTCTAGATATTTTTTTTGGGAAAAAACGTATGTTACTATGTCAGCGGTTCTCAAATCTGTCAAATGTCAAGGACCCCAAAATTATATGTATTTGGCCGCAGACCCCCATCTGAAAATATTTTGTTCCAGGGACCCCCAGAAGCAAAGATCTGAGTTACAAATGTTTGCTTTAAAAATATATATATATTCAAAGATTTGCACACATTTTCTCGATTTTTTAAAAATAGCAGATCTACAAGCTCATAGTGCGGCACTCGGTGCCGCGCTATGAGCTTGTAGATCTGCTATTTTTGAATAGTTAAAGTGTAAAAAAAATGCAAGCTCACCATCCGTTACGACGTGGTGCATCGTGAGCTTGTAGATCTGCCATTTTCACTATTTCTCGACATTTTCGTTCCATTTCCTGAGAAAGGAACGCTTTCGGACATACGAGGCCCCGACGAAAGCGATGATTCTTTACAAGCGGAATCTGACAAACTGCTGCCAATCCCTGGCCCTGTATCTGTGCCACCGTGCATCATTCAGCACCGTGGTTATGTGCTTTGCTCACGCGCACACTGTGTTTTCTGTGCAGGGAGAGATGTAAGCCATAATTGCGTGTCAGGGGACGGCGCATGCCAGGATGTTTGCCTGTGTTTACCTTACGCGCCTCGTTGCAGGCATGTCCATGTCACCGTTTGCTTTTTGTGTGTGAGAGTAATTCAGGCCGGAGGCTGTTAACCACTTCAGGAGGACCACTTCAGCCATTTTCAAACCTAAAATGGTCCCTCTCATAATGCAGTGGCTCTCGAGCTTTTTTTCATGTCAAGGACCACCCAAAATGATATGTATTTGGCCGCGGACCCCCCCATCTCAAAAATATTTTGTGCCAGGGACCTCCAGAAGGAAAGATTTGAGTTAAACGGTTTGCTTTAAAAAAAAAAATATATATATTCAAAAGATTTTTCAAAAACAGCAGATCTACAACCTCATAGCGAGGCACGAAGTGACGCACTATGAGCTCTATTTTTGAATAGCCAAAGTATAAAATATGGTCAAAGTGGTTCAAATTAATGTTGCTGAGGACCCCCTGGTACCATGCTAGCATGCTTTCCAGGAAGAGAAAGGCTGTAGTTGCTATTAGCTTGGAATCCTCATCGATGATGTCATTGGTAGGCCGATTTCTGAACGGTCCACAGCCCGCCAGAAATGGTGCCGTCTTATGTAGTGTTGCCAGATTCTGTAAGAGAAACAAGCAACCAGGTCTAGGAAAACCAGCCCAAAAGAAGCGACTATGGGCCACATGAGCACTTTAACATATACATCAGCTATTTGAAAATAGCCGATCGACAAGCTCACAACGCGTCGCGATGCGACGTGTTGTGAGCTTGTAGATCGGCTATTTTCAAATAAAATCTTGCGGGGAAATTATAATAAGCAGATCTGGCAACCCTGATCTTATGATAAGCATCTAGTGAGGACCAATTATGAAGATAAGGTTTGGTCAATGGGTGAAGTGCTCCCTTTACGTCTTGTACTTTGTCGTATGATTAATTATTTTCGCTACAGCCATGACGTGAAGTATAGGGGAATGGAGTTGATGTCATGTGATATATGTTGGATGTGCTGTTTTCTTGTTTGGATTTGGCTCCCTTTCCTGGCTCGGGAGTCGGGAGCTTGGAAAAGTAATATTGGTATATGTGCCTAGAATAGAGATTTGATATATTGAAGCGACGAGAGTCTGTCTGGACATCAATAGGCTGTCATCAATTCACTTTGCACTTTGCAAATCTGGTCTAGCTCCGGATACGGAAACGTGCATGTACATGCGCCCGTGTGTGTGTGTGTGTGTGTGTGTGTCTGTGTGTGTGTGTGTGTGTGTGTGTGTGTGTGTGTGTGTGTGTGTGTGTGTGTGTGTGTGTGTGTGTGTGTGTGTGTGTGTGTGTGTGTGTGTGTGTGTGTGTGTGTGTGTGTGTGTGTGTGTGTGTGTGTGTGTGTGTGTGTGCACGCGCAAATTACTAGAGTCAATTACAGTAGGTGGGCTCTCGACTGGATTTCGTCTCTGTCGGGTGGAAACCTCATTATGGCCAACTGTTACTTTTCAAAAATAGCAAAAGTAGCAGATCTACAAGCTCAAAACGCGTCACTTCGCGCCGTGTTTCGAGCTTGCCGATCTGCTACTTTTGATGATGCTTTTGTGTGACGCTGTAGTGTGTTCAAGTAGGGCGTTAATTTACGAAAAAAAAAGAAAAAGTTATAGAATATGGAGATAAGAGGTTTCTGCCCGACAGCAACGATATGAGTTCTGGAACACCGCAACATAGAGGGCCAGGCTTTCCACAGGTTCTGCAGAGAGCCTGGGTGATGACGTGATGTTTAGGCCCAGCGATGATGATGAGCAACCAGCGGACATGAAATAAAACAGCCCCGAAATTGACTGCCATATCCACCGGCCCGGGCATCATCATCATGACATCCCCAGGCTTTAACTTCCACAAAAACATGCTCATTAAAAGCGACGGATGAACTGTCTCTCCGGTTGATTCCTCATCATTTAATGGTCCATAATATGCTAATCAGATGTTTTCCTGCAGGTCTGCTGCCATTTTTCATTACGCTGCAGCGGAGGAGAGAAGCAAAAGGGAGGAAAACGTCTTCCTGAAGGAAATAGTTGCTGATGCGTGGTTAAGAGATGGACTGCGGAGATAACTGCCACGGTGTGTTTGCAGAGAAAGAGAGCGAGGCATGGGAGGTTAATGTGTGTGAGTGGGAAGGTTTTCGTCGGAAAAGAAATTCTCTTTGGTCTTTTTCATGAACACAACGTATGTGACACTGACATCGGGGTCAATTCAATTCATTTCAATAGCAAAAGGTCATTATGAATAATATTATAAGTCAACTGACAGTAACGCGTTTAAAAACACAACTACTGTACTGTAGATTCAAGGTTTTTCCGCTATCTGTTGTGCTAGACTGGTGCACTTGTACACTGCACGGATGGAATGTTAAGACCTTTTTAAGGCACCTTCAAGACCTTTTCAATTGAATACTTTCTTCCGAGTACCAGTTCCGCGGAACACAACGCTCTCCTTCGTCGAGGTCAAACATTGCCTACACCCGTTTTATCTCTCGCAAAAGAATATGAAAAAGCAAGGTCCTTTATCTGACTTCTATTATCAAAAATAGGATCCAAACCGTGTTGGACGGGCCTCGAAAGGATTATATGACGCTCTCTCCCCCCCCCTACATCTGCATGTATAGCACGTTTAACGCTAAACCACGCTTTGTCGAACATCTAAATAATGTCAGTGCTGTTTCTCAAACTTTTTCAGTTCAAGGATCCCTCAATTTGATATTGTCTATTGTCGCCTCTTAGCGCCGCGTTTCGAGCTTGTCGATCTGCTACTTTTGATATTTTTGAATTTGAATCCTGAAAAGTAACAGTTTTGGTCATATGAGGTTTCCACCCGACAGAGACTACAGACCCTCAGTTGATACATCTAGGTTATATCTCTGGGACCTCAATCTCCAAAATCCTCAGTGCTAATTTAACTCCGACAGTGTCCTCAGGGTCACACTGTTGGGGGTTACAGACCCGCAAGGATCCAATTTGGTTCCTAACTACGAATCGTTTAGCTGAGGATCGACCCCCTGCCTGGACCCCCATTAACAAGGACCCCTGGGGATCATCCCCCCCCCATAAGACCCCACTTTGAGATCCACCGATCCACGTCCGCTTTGTCGGGGGGAAAAAATGCTATTTTCGCCTTCTTTCGGGGCAAAGTCGACGTATAAATCACTTCCTTATCGTTTGGACGCTCTCCGAGATGCCTTATATATATATATATATATATATATATATATATACGATGGTGGAGCTCGGAAGCCCGTGTCCTTCCTTGTATAAAGATGAAGAGGAGTGCGAAGGAGTGCATCAATCTGCACCGCGGCAGATTATCATACGCCTGCTGCCTCAGCAGGGAGTCAGAAAATGATAGATATCAGAGCGCTGCAAGACACCCACCCCCTGTTTCCTTGCAGTCAATAGAAATATAACATCAGCGCGGCCCGGGACCAGGTGACCATGGGCTTCAGCTCATAAAGTACAGCATCTCTGGCAGGTGGAAACCTCATACTATGTCCAAAACGTGTTACTTTTCTATAAAAAAAATGTATCCCATGCACGATTTTGCAACCCTTTGATCCTGTGATCCTGGGCGCTACACTCCCCCTGCCGCCAGCCTGGGGAGCCCAGAGCCGAGCTCATGCCTCCTTCAATGCATGAGAGCCGACTGACCTTCTTGTCACCTGACAGGGGAGAGTTTCCCCGGTAGGACATATAGCGCGTGGAAGGAACACGTTATTCCAACCAGTTCCCTTTCCCCTGCATCAGGCGCGCCCGGCTGTCATGGGGGAGGCGGTATAGCGACCAGGATTACTACATGTTTTTGTGAGGGTATTAACTACCCTAGGAGGTACCCTAGAAACGTGTTACCCTAGAAACTTGTTACTTTTCAGGATTCAAATGCAAAAGTATCAAAAGTACTTAAGTTACTTTGCAGATTTAGATTATTAATAATTAATCAAAATATTAGTCAAAAATATTCAAACGTTTTCCAAAATAGTAGATCTACAAACTCACAACCTGTCACGATGCGCCTCATTGTGAGCTTGTGGATCGGCTATTTTCGAATAGCCAAAGCCATAAAATAGGGCTCAAGTGGTTAATCATCAATAATAAAGTAATTTGACTTAAGTATTTTTACACTGTGGTATTGCTATTTCTTCCACCACTTACAGTATACAAGACAAACAGTGACATTTTCGGAGGAAATCCAAGATGAACCTTTCCTCCTTGAAGCTTCTGCGGACACGGAGAGGCTCAAAGTCCCCCAACATCTTTCTCAGGATCTGGTTAATTGGCAACCCACGTAGAGCTGCGCTGCTTGATTAACCTTAAAACGAATAATAACGAGTCCTGACCAAAGCTACTGGCTGAGGTAGAGACTCACGCTCAACTTGCTGCCTCCTTTCATCCACATCTTTCATAAGAGGAGACCTGGAAAACGCAGCGGCCATTAACCCACACCAGAAATCAAAGAGAATTCCAGATATCACTTTAATAATTTATTTGCATATGATTATCGTAAAAATACTCAAAAGAGAAATGCGTATTTTTCTCCTAGTTTCTTTTTTTTCTCTCTTCTTTTCTTTACAACCTAATAATACACCATTTTTAATCGCACTGGGAAAAAAAAAAGTCTGTCCTAAACAGACAGACACACATTTCGTCTTTTTACGTGGAACGTACGGTATATACTGTATATTATATATAGTTGTATGTAATGGCCATCGATGTGGAGGTGGGGTTTTTTTTTTTTTCATTTTGGTTTGCTTCTCCATAACAAACAAACAAGCATATTTAAACAGGACAGTGGTTCCCAACCTTTACCTGGGTCTAGGGCCCACTTTGAAAAACGCCCCCCCCCCCCCCCCATCTGACCACTTAACGGTTAAGTGATGGTCGGATGGGTGGGCCGCGTGCATTTTCTCAGAGCATGTTTATTTTAAAGGTTTCATGACATTCAGTTTTACAACACATTAAAAGTATGTGTCATGGTCCTTCAAACGTGTATTAAAAGTTTTTAACTGAAAAAAGGTTTTTTTCTCTCTCTGATTTCTAAAGCCTTTTCAACTGCAAAGGAAAAAGAAATCTTTGGATTTTGACTGTCAATCATAGCCTCTGCTCCGCCCCCCAAAGGAATGGATAGGGGAGGGGAGGGGCGGAGAGGAGAGGGGGCGGGATTGATGGACTGTGACATCAAAGTCCAGGGGCCAATCACAGATTACTTTTCAGCCTAATTATTCAGAAAACCCCAGACCACAGAAAATCCACTGAATGTTCAAAGTTCAGGGTTTTTGGGTCTAATTGAGGTCATAAAACCCCCCAAAAAAACATTAAAAATAAAAAAAATGAAAATGAATGTCATATAACCTTTAATGATCAATCAAACGATTGTGTTCCACCTTGGATCAACGGAATGTTATCATTCAAATCATATAGTGTTTCACCAATCATTTGGGGGGGCCCACTCCGCACATCCTCACGGCCCACCAAAGTGGGCCCCGGCCCACAGCAGTGGTGGAAAGTAACTAAGTACATTTACTTAAGTACTGTACTTAAGTACAACTTTGAGGTATTTGTACTTTACTTGAGTATTTCCAATTTCCAATACGTTTACTTCTGCTCCACTACATCTCAGAGGCAAATATTGTACTTTTACTCCACTACAATTATTTGAAAACTTGAGTTACTAGTTACTTTTCAGTTATAAATTATGATATTATGGAACATACATTAACCTCTTTAGCCCTATTTTATACCTAGGCTATTTGAAAATAGCAGATCTACAAGCTCACAACGTGTCGCGATGCGACGCGTTGTGAGCTTGTAGATCTGCTATTTTCAAACAATTTAGTACTTTTACTTTTGATACTTTAAGTACATTTTGATGCCAATACTTTTGTACTTTTACTCAAGTACATTTTGAATTCCGGACTTTTACTTGTAATGGAGTACTTCTACATTGCAGTATTGATACTTTTACTTAAGTAAAACATTTGAGTACTCTTTCCACCACTGGCGCCACAGGTTGGGAATTGCTGAGTATATAGGAGGTCATGGAGAAGCCGGTGTTCGGGTCAAAATGGTTTATTATGAGCGTGGAGCAGCTTGGTGAGTAGAAATATAATATAGCCTTATATACAGTACAGGCAGTCCCATGGACATAGGACCTGGTCTGTGACAGATGGCGTGCCTTAGGAAAAAAAAAAGTTCATCCATGCCAGTAGAAATTAACCGTTGTGTTGATTTGCATTATATCGTCGCTGTCGGAAAAGAAACCTTGTATCAACCACATTTCAACCGTTTTATTACCGTAAATTAATGCGCTACTACAGTACGTCGTACCAAGAATGTCATGCAAAAAGTATAGTGGAAAAAAGCTGACCCACTTGTAGATCGGCCTTTTTTCCCCTCGCTATTTTAGAAAAATTGCTTGTTAATTCTATCTCTGGGGGTTCATAAATATTTAACCACTGAAAAGTATTAACAAGAGATTATGATTAAACTATAACTACATTGAATCCATTGGAACACAAGACGGTTTGGGATAGAACAAGGTTTCCACCCGACAGCGATAGATATCGACGTTTGTGGGTCAAGGTCATATGTTAAGGTCAGATTGTTCCTATAACTGCGTGGTGACCTTTTTAATGCTGCGATACGGAACTCATTTTAACCCTTTAAGACCTGGAACGCATCCGTGTGTCATTTTAAGATTTCTTTGGGCTATTCAAAAATAGCAGATATACAAGCTCATAGCGCGGCACCGAGTGCCGCTCTATGAGCTTGTAGATCTGCATTTTTTTTTAAACATCGTGAAAATGTGTGCAAATCTTTAGTTACATTTTTAAAGCGAAAGTTTTTAACTCAAATCTTCGCTTCTGGGGATTTTACAAATGTCTTCTAAATCCTAACATTTAAAAAAAAATGTATATAAAAGATTTGCACAAATGCTCACGATAAAAAAAAAAAAAAAGCAGATCTACAAGCTCATAGCGCGGCACAGAGTGCCGCGCTATGAGCTTGTAGATCTGCTATTTTTGAATAGCCCAAAGAAATCTTAAAATGACACACATGCGTTCCCTTCCCGGCCTTAAAGGGTGAATGAATAAAACATTATTTGTAACCAGTCTGTATGGTAGATTATGTTAATACAATAGAACTAGTACATGTTGGTTGGAGGCGGTCTCCCTACTCTTCCACTGAGACATTTAGACCCTGGTGTCGGGTAGGACAGGACAGGACAGTGGTTCTCAACCTTTTCAGGCCGCGACCCCCCCAAAACAATCATATTTGAACTGGGGACCCCCCCGCCCTCGACAAGCACTTATAATTGGCTCTATGCACAGCAGCCATATTGTCACTTCCTTCACAGGTGTTACCAATGATACTAATGAAGGCTCTGTTCCATTTAGTGTAGCACAGTTTTAATTTCCACGACCCCCATAACTCTGAGAGTGTACAAATGGAACCAAATGGACCCTTACGGGTCCATTTGGTTCCATTTGTACACTCTCAGAGTTACACACACAGAGCCTTCATTAGAATCATTGGCAACACCTGTGAATTTCTTCACAATATGGCTGCTGTGCATAGAGCCTATTGCTGAAGTTGAGGCATTACACTTCGTTCGACTCGGTTCCACAGATAAATGTTGTGGAAAATAGCCGATATACAAGCTCATGTAGATCAGCTATTTTCCTCTTTCTAACGTATTATTTGTAAATGTGTAAATCTGGCCAATGTTTGACAATTTTTATAGTATAGTTTGTTCATAACTTTTGATGCCGAAATGGTCAAAAGTCACCTGTATACACTTATACTGTATGTTGGTTTGTTTACTGTTGAGTGAGAAAACAATGTCGCACGTTAAAGCAAATCATCTGGGGGACCCTCCCAAAATCATTTGGGGGACCCCCCCTGGGGGTCCCGACCCACAGTTTGAGAAACACTGAGGTAGGACACATAACCGGTTGACAAGTAGTACTACTGCCTGAAGCTCATGAGCACAATATCATCCTCCCCCCTGGCCAAGTGGGAATTCCAGTACCTCTTATAGGTGTGCGGGTGACCAGGGGTTCGAATGCCGGGGTAGGACATACAGTATTAAAACGTACAGATTGCAGCTTTCGAGTACCACTGTACTGCATTACATTTGGCAAAGGAAAAAAAAACGTGTACAATTCATTTGGCCCCTTTTGATTTGACAATGCTGGACGTCAAAGTAGATTCAGTGTTTTTCTTTTTTTATATATATATATATATCTGTCCAATTCTGCCAAGGCAGAATTATTTCCATCTCATTCAAACGTTCACATCCAATTAAAAACATGTGAGAAAAAAACAAAACAAGCATTGTAAAAAAAAAAAGATACTTCCCAATACCGATAAAAACACATAACAGTCTTTTTTTCTTTTTTTTTGCAATAATAAGAAATAACTTAGCATTCAAAACAATGCATAATATGAATAAAATAAGACTTAAGAAAAACATATGGACGTTAAAGTCCATGCAGCCAGCACCTAACAGATATACGATTCACGTTTCCTTCCCCCCCTACATCGGTTCCACTCTGGCGCGCACGCGACGCGGCGTGCGCGCGAGGTGTCACGCGCGTGAGGCGTCGTGCACGGTGGCCTCCAGGCGATTGCAAAGCCTTTCCTTGCGTCACCCTCATTAACCAGAGTCGGACAACACGTAACAGTACCTTACACTGGGAAAAAAATCCTCAGTGTTAATTTAACTTCCAGAATGTGCGAACGGAGCCATTTATGGATCCGTTCGCATACCTCTGGAAGTTAAATTAACACCGAGGATTTTTTTTACTGTGCGCTGTACACTTTGTACAGAATCATGACATAGCAAAACAAAAAAAGAGAAAAAAATATCTCCCACTTTATCTTGGAAGACGACATTTTAAGAGGAAGCTAGATGAGAGAAGACATAATTTTTCTTCCAAAAAAAAAACACAAAAAAAAACAGTAAATCACCAAAGTCCAAATACTAGACCTGGATCTGGGACTCCCGATGGGGGGCTGAGACACCCCCCCTTCCCACCCCCCTTCCCCTGCAAAGTCAAGCTCTTTCAGAGTATCAGGTGTTATCAAGCAATAGTTTGGTTTCATTTTGGCACTGTATGTATTTTTAGACACTGCTCTTAGACTGAGATCAACTCCTTTTTGCAGTTTTCTGATCCGGTCTGGAGTGGACAGAACTTTGCGTGACCAGGTCGGGCGGAAAAAATGGACACCATGAGCACCCGGGCTCTTCCAAATATGATTCCCCTCAGAACTCCCCCTCGGAATCAAATTAATCCGACAAGTTTCTTCAAGTACTTCTTGGAATACGTAGTTCGGTATGTCCATGTTTTATTCCAACTCGTAGCGCGACTGCCTAGACTAGACTCTGCATTCATGTGGCGGGGGAACAAAAAAACAAAAGCGCCGCGCCACCAACCCGGATACATAACCCGGAAACCACTTTCTAGAATTGCAGAGTAGGCGTGGCCTAGACGGATCATCACACTATAGTCCGCTTGGAACGAAAACAGGCTCTCTCTCCGCCGCGTGGAAAAGCCTGGTGACGCGAGGTTAGACTCCGTAACCGCGCGAGTTCTCTCGTCCGTTTTTGCGGAAGAAAGCAGGTCAATTTAAGCGAGACGGTGGAAGGAATGAAGGAAGTTAGGAAGGAAAAAGGTGGCAAAAAGGGGGTAGAGATACGGTAGACTATGATAGCACTGAGGAAGCGCTTCCCAACCTGCAGAGGACACATGCAAGACATGCAAACACAACCTGAGGGAGGGGGGAGGGAAGGGGGGCGGAGGGAGGGAGGGACAACGGACGGACGACCATGGAAGTTTGGCTTCATGTAAAAAAAACGGACACTTCGTTTTTTTTTCTTCACAAATTTCACACGTGTCAACATAGTACTGCAACAGGAACTTTTCTTTTCGAAAAACAAAAAGGTTATAATCTCCATGTGCACAGGCCCCCCCGGCGAAATGATCCGAAAGGGGTCTTCTTTTCATCTCTGTCGGGGGGGGGGGGAGGATTCCTTTTTTTCCCCCACCACCCCGCATCAGATTCTCTCCACGTTAAGAGTCTTCTTAGGTAGTTTTTTTTTTAACTCTCTGTTACTGTATGTATATTATGTTCCGTTTGGCTTCCAAGTTCTTGAAATGGGTTTTTGTTTTTTGTTTTGTTCTTCTGGGGTCGGTTTTGTTTTTTTCTCCTCTCTCTCTCTCTCTCTCTCTCTCTCAGACCCTGATGGGGAGCGTCTGGCTCATCTGCTGTCGAACAATCTCTTGAGTGGTGTCCTCCGGGCTCTTCCTGTGATGGCCGGGCAGCGTGCCGCCGACCCGCAGCAGATCCCTGCCAACACAAAGACACGCAGGGGTCATTCACAGGTTCACAAGACACTTCAAACAAAAAAAGACAAGGGGGCCGTATCTCATTGCTTCTTTGTGTTAAAGGCTGGGGGTTTCAGATTACACACATTGTAGAGCGTCTGGCCGCTGCACGGCGAAAAGAGACAAAGAGGACAGCGTTGCCGTCGGGCAGAAACCTCTTATATCCGTTATTCAAAACCCATTTTTGAACTTGTCGATCTGCTACTTTTGAATTTGAATCCTGAAAAGTAACATTTTTTTGGACATAATATGAGGTTTCCACCCGACAGAGACAATATGTTGTTACTGATATACCGATGATGGAGTACCCAGCAACATTAGACGCCAGACTGCTATTTACCAATCCATATCCAACCCCAGATCCAAATCAATTCATCATAATGCTTTGTTTAATAAAAGTGTGTGAAATGTACTGTGTGGCACGCTCACGAACACGCGCACACACACACACACACACACACACACACACACACACACACACACACACACACATCTCGGTGATCTTTCCGGCTGTACATTTGTCTGAGTGTCCTTTGTTCGGTGGCCCCAGTGTCCTTCTCGCTGATGCTCGTCCTGGTCGAAGATGTTCAGGAGATAGTGGTGCATGTCTTCTCATTTCCCCTCCCTCTCTCTCTCTCTCTCTCTCTCTCTCCTCCCTCCATTATCTGGCTCCAGCATCATTGAGCAGTCAGTGGTAAGTGAGGTGCCGCAGTGATGCGTACACATTCTCGCTATATACCTTAAAAAAAAAAAAACACAGGGCCCCGGCGCACGCAAACACAGGAAATGCACACTAAAAACCACGCTCTGACTACGCAATTCTCTCTCTCTATCTCTCCTTCTCTCTCTCTCTCCCTCCCTCTCTCTCTCTATCCCGGGCTGTCACATAGAGATGAGCCCATGAATTAATCATCAGCTTGCCGTCCGCATAACGCCCCGACAACGTAGAATAATAACACACGCACACAAGTGTGTGTGTGTGTGTGTGTGTGTGTGTGTGCGCACACAAGTATAGCACGCCAACACACACACACGCGGCGACAACAACACGACGATCAGCCATCATCTCTCTCCCGGCGCGTCGTCCGGCGCGGCGCTGGGGACGCTCCCCCCCCCCCCATCCCCCCACCCCTCCCCCGGTGCGTTAAAAAGCTCATTAGCAACCTAATTAACCCATTGAGACCGGGAACGCATCTGTGTCATTTTAAGATTTATTTGGCTATTCAAAATGATTTTCTCATTTTTTTATCGTGAAAACGTGTGCGTGTGCAAATCTTTGAATATGTGTTTTTTAAAGCGAACATTTGTAAATCTCAAATGTCTCTCAACAAGTTTCTTAATTTTTCGGGAAAACAATTTGTTGCTATATCAGTGGTTCTCAAACCTTTTCATGTCAAGGACCACCCAAAATGATATGTTTTTGGCCGCCAATCCCCATCAAAATATGTTGTTCCATGGACGCCGCAGAAGCAAAGATTTGAGTTAAAAATGTTGTGTCAAAAAATTATATGAATTCAAAGATTTGCACAAATGTTCAAGTTTTTTTCAAAAATAGCAGATCTACAAGCTCGTAGCGCGGCACCGAGTGCCGCGCTACGAGCTTGTAGATCTGCTATTTTTGAATAGCCCCAAGTTAAAAATAGTGGTTCTAAAATTCTAAAATGACACGGTATGCGTTCCCGCTCTGAATGGGTTAAACACATTCCTCTCTTTTAGCCTCTTCTCAATCTCCCTTATTACTCACACTCCATCACCCCCTGCTTTTCCACCTCAGCAGCTGTGTGGCGGCTGCCTGTAGTCCCTATCAACCCCCCCCCCCCCCGTCCCCGTCCCGGTGGATCCAGCCACCCACACCACGGGGGAATTTTTAAAAAACCGAGGTCAGCCATTTACGTTTCCACACACAATTAGCTTAGCACTGGGCTCCCTGCTTCCTGGCACAGGACTGGCCCTTGGGGGGCACGCCGGTGCTATAGTGAGACCCCTGCGCCAAGGCATGAGTTGGCAGAGTGCCCGCGTGCTTGCATGTATGAATTCTACTTCGACTTTCAGTGGGGGGGAGGGGGGGTGGAAGAGTATCGCAGAGTTGGCGCAAGCAGACGAGCAGACACGCGCGCACGCACACACGCACGCACGCACGCATGCACACGCACACACACAAACTTGAGTTTGTTAACTTGATGCATTATACATTACTGTAGAGAGCTTGAGATCTAGTAGCTAACCCTGTGCTAATGATACCCAGGCTAGAGGATGCCAGCATAAAAATGGAACGCAGTAAGAAATGCACCGGTTACAAAATAAACAGCAGAAGCACAATAATAGGGCTATAGCAACATTTGGAAATCATTGAAGTTGTTCCATGCACACGGAAGGCTGTTTCCTCTCTTCGTTGGCCGTGCTGTTCCAGGGACACCAAGCTGACACGCGAGTTCTTCCTTCCTTCTGCCCAGAAAAAAGGAAGTTTGCCACTCGGGGAAAGAGAAAAAAAATGCGGAGGAGGACCGCTGCACTGGCAAACATCAACACTCATTAACCTACAAAGCAAAGCCTCTGAGAGAGAGCTTTACGCGTGTGACAATACGACAACGAAACCAACTGGCTCGACTCCTTGATGAGGCCCAACCCGAATGCATCGACAAACAACAACACCAAAACAAAAACAACACACGAGGGCCTGTTGTTCTGCCCTCCTTTAATCCAAACATACAGTCCGTGTTTGTTCGCTGGGCGACATCTTCCTCTTTCTCCAAACACTCCCAGAACACTCAGCAGACACTGCTCCAAAATTCTCTTCCATGACCCCACTAGTACTAACTAACTAAATAACTAACTACAGTAACTACAGTAACTACAGTAACTACAGTAACTAACTAACTAACTAACTATGTCAGAATTTTTTAACCCATTAAGACCTGGAACACATCTGTGTCATTTTTTTATGTGAGCTAAAAAGCATTATTTTACACTTTGGCTATTCAAAAATAGCAGATCTACAAGCTCGTAGCTTGTAGATCTGCTATTTTTGAAAAATCGTGAAAACTTGTGCAAACCTTTGAATATATATTTTTTTGAAGCAAACATTTGTAACTCAAATCTTTGCTTCTGGGGGTCCCTGGAACAACATGTTTTGAGATGGGGGTCCGCGGGCCAAATACATATCATTTTGGGGGTCCTTGACATGAAAAAGTTTGAGCACCACTGATATAGAGACATACGTTTTTCAGAATACTTTTGGGATTTATAGAAGACATTTGTAGAATCGGCTTCAGGTCTTAATTGCTTCCTAGTTCCTTGAGAAGTAGCGTCTCATTTTTGAGGGGGTCTCGAAACTTTCCCCAAAGTTTCACACAGTCCTCACCTTTGACTGACCTTTAGCTGGATTTTGTATCAAAAAAAAAAAAAAAAAAACAGTTATCTATCTATCTATCTGTGTGTATCTGTCTGTCTGTCGAAGCTACTGTAGCTATAATAGCAATAACGACAACAATTGTATTTTTATATAGCACTTTTCAAAATACCTTACAAAGTGCTTAACGAGAAACACCTTACACGACGCACACAAAGGAAAACAATATTGTAAAAAGGCTTCCATGTAAGAGCCATTGCAATTTGAGGAGTGCTTTGCTTTGAGAATGAGCTACTATAGGGACTTGGCAGGATGGAGCTCGCCAAGTCTCTCCAGTCACCTTTTGTTGTGGATCAGCCCCAGAGGCCCCCCCCCCCCGTCAGAGGACCTCGGGTTGCACTGCGGCTCTTTAGGGGTTAAAGGGGTCTCTGCTCTGTTCTCGCTGAACCCTGAAAGTTATCACGGAAACTATTTTTGAGCATTTCATTATGCGTATTAAGGCGTTATTCAGGCATTATTAAGGCTTGTATATCGGCTATTTCTGCCACGTGACACCTTTGCTCAAGACATACTGTATGCTGCCCTACGAAACTGCAGTGACTACATTTCTGGAGACACTGACATAGTTATTTGTCTGAAAGCTCAAATCAGCATGCCTGATTTTGAGGGGTAAACAATTACATCATAAACAGATAATACAATTAGTGCAATATCACTTACATACAGTACCAAAGCTATTTGTCTGGCAAGTTGAAACACTTGGAAAGCCAGTTAGATTGTCTTAGTTAGTTAATACACTGGCTTTGCAGGGCAGTGGGGCTTATGTGGTTAAAATGCAGCATTGCCTTTATGAGGGTTTTTTTGGTCACTATATTTTTGCACATAACGTGACATTTGTCCTCTGCATTTTACCCATCCTAGGAGCAGTGAGCACTGAGCAGCCATTGGTTGTTGTGCTCAGGGAGCTGTTAGGGGTTAAATGTCTTTCCTAGGGGACACTTTGACACGTTGCTGAGGCCTGGAATCGAACTCGGGACCTTTGGCTTACCAGGCGGTCTCTCTGACTATTCAGCTATGGCCGACCCAGTCAGTTATGGCCGCCCCCCCCAAATGTCAACTTCAAAAGTACAACTATCCTCGAAAGTGCACAGCAAACCATGGCACACTTTATTCTCTCAATGGCAAGATTTTTTTAAAACGCATCTGTGTCATTTTAGATTTCTTTGGCTATTCAAAAATATCAGATCTACAAGCTCATAGCGCGGCACCGAGTGCCGCGCTATGAGCTTGTATATCTGCTATTTTTTTTTTATCGTGAAAATGTGTGCAAATGTTTAAATATATATATATATATATATATATATATATATTAACATTTTTAATTCAAATCTTTGCTTCTGGGGGTCCCTGGAACAACATATTTTGATGGGGATTGGCGGCCAAAAAACACATGATTTTGGGTGGTCCTTGACATGAAAAAGTTTGAGAACCACCGATAGAACGACATATGTTTTTTTTTCAAAAAACTGTTTTAGATTTAGAAGACATTTGTAAAGATTTGCACAATCTTTCCCCCCAAAGATAGCATATCTACAAGCTCATAGCGCGGCACTCGGTGCCACGCTATGAGCTTGTAGATCTGCTATTTTTGAATAGCCAAATAAATCACACCTTAAAGGGTTAAAGCAGCGCTTCTCATTTGGTACGGTATAGCTTTGGGGAAAAGGCACTCAGCAGAGAGAGAGCCTCTCTGCCAAAGCGATGCAGCCTGCCCATAAAGTGCCACCGCGCCGCGGTGCCATTGCAACCAGCCTGGCGACGCCAGCCCACGCATAGGCATTTTGCTTTGGTGGAGGGCGTCCTCGTTGTCAAGCAAAATTGTCACTGTCGGGCGGAAACCTCGTATGTTGGCTAACGAATTGCTGACCTTAAAAACACCTTGATACTAATCCTCTAATCCTCTGTCCCCCACCTCCACCCCTCCTTTCTCTATAAATATATTGTACTGTATTGTATTATATGAATTACTGATGCATTTAGTACCATGGACCACACTGGAAACAAGCCCCCCTTTTTGTGTTGCTTTTCAGGAAATGGAAAAAACATCCTGTGTTCCGATGCCTCCAACGTAGTCATTATTTAGTCGCAAGCTCTTGTTAATAAATACCTTTCATTGGTTAAATATTTATAACCCACAGACACACATCCCCCCCCCCCCAAAAAAAAGGGGAAGAAAAATAGAGCAAAAATAGCAAATATAGCAGAAGTGTAGATCAGCCATTTTGATACTTTTGTGACACTGTATGACAAAGTAGGGCATTACATTTAGGACAAAGCATAGAAAGTTACATATCTCTGCTGTTAGGGAGAAACCAGCTAACTCCAAAAAAACAAAACAAAAAGTGGACCTCCAAGCTCACAATGAGGTTGGAGGTCAAAAGGGGGTGGAGCCTGGAGTCAGCAAAACCAGCTAACTCCACCCCCCTTCGATGGCGTTAGCTGGTTTAGCAGAAAGTTTGAGGATCCAATGGAGTTGGCTGGTTTTGTCAGAAGCGCTTTTTAATACTTTTCATTGGTTCAATATTTTTTTTTACCAACACACAGAGAGGTAAAGGGTGTTCAATAGCACTGATTTATGGGGAAAAAATGCAAAAGCGTCAAAATGGAGTTTCTGCCGGACAGCAACGAATCATGGAGATACAATGTTTCTGCCCGACAGCAACGACATTTGCTGGCGATCAGATGAGCTTTTAAGCCAGTGGCCACAAATCACCACGATGTCAAACCAACGATAGACAGATTGGTAAATCAAACGGCTAGAGAGGCAGCATTTCAGTCCGATAACTAACGAATAGATTGAAAACCTTCATTCACTCCTTGGTGAATAAATGTGAATAGAAGTGCGAATATTATTCGATATTGCCGTTCAGTCTCTGCTAAATATGACTCCCCGCTCAGCATATTAGAAGACATCCATTTAAGAGCATGGGAGATATACATATATATATATATGTATATATGTATATATATATATATATATATATATAACAAATCCCTCTAGGGGAAAACGGAACACTTATGCATACAAGCTGATGCATACAAGCGCATGCACCTCTGTGACACTGACATTAACCCATTCGATCCGGGATTTCTTTGGCTATTCAAAAATAGCAGATCTACAAGCTCATAGCGCGGCACCGAGTGCCGCGCTATGAGCTTTTAGATCTGCTATTTATGAAAAATCTTGAAAGTTTGTGCAAATCTTTTAATATATATAATTTTTTTAAAGCGAACATTTGTACAATATTTAGTTCCAGGGACATCCAGAAGCAAATATTTGAGTTCAAAGATATTCGCTTAGTTTAAAACATATAATACTCAAAAGATTTGCACACATTTTCATGATTTAGACAAAATAGCAGACCTACAATCTCGTAGCGCGGCTCTCGGTGCCGCGCTATAAGCTTGTAGATCTGCTATTTTTGAATAGCGAAAGTATAAAATGATGGTTATAGCCTACTGTAGCTCAAAACTAAAATGACACACAGATGATTTCCGGGATTGAAGGGGTTAAGAGCGAAGGTCAGCTGTGACACGTCACGTACACATGGGCCACATAGTGCTGCACATGCATGTAAAACCTTTGGCTCTCAAAGTGGGGTCCCGGGACCCCCAGGGGTCCTTGAGGGAGTTCCAGGGGGTCCCCAGCTAAATGATATAGATAGTTAGGAACCAAATGGACCCTTATGGGTCTGTAACTCTGAGAGTGTAGAAATGGAACCAAATGGACCCTAACAGGTTCATTTGGTTCCATTTGGACACTCTCAGAGTTAAATTAACATTGACTTTACAATATATACCGGGGTTCCAGAGATAGAAATGCCATTAAATGGGGGTCCGTAGCCTAATGCATGTCAAACTGGGGGGGTCCTTGAAATGAAAATGGTTGAGAATCACTATTAGAGCCGTAAAAAAATCTTCTCTTATGGGGGTCCTTGGCATATCTTTTCAAATGGGGGTCCGCGGGCTACTAAGTGTCAATTTGGGGGTCCTTGACATGAAAAAGTTTGAGAAGCACTGGCCTTCTGAAACAATTAGCCAATGACAAACCTTTCCTCAAAAGTTTTATGTTGGTACGTGAATCCGTTGCGATATAGGCCACACATACACGCGGTTTGGCCAGTCGGTGTGATAAGTTCATCAGTTCTTAACTTCTTCCTTTCCCCAATAATAAACCTTTCCTACTAACAGACAGGCAAACAGATACAGATAAATGAGAACGGGACGAAAACATAAGCCCCCGTCCCACTTTGGTTTGGCAGAGCTAACAAAACGCTTCCTATACGATACAAAGTGGGCAAATTTATCTAGATGAATCTATATGAAATTCCTGGACAAGATAAATAGAGGCTGGCACGGTGCCCGTAAGCACAAATCACAATACAAAGCTCTTATTATTTCCAGTGGCGGAATAAAAACGGCATGAAAAAACAAACTAAAGCGAAATTGGCCAGTGAGTGTGTGTGTGCGCTGCTCTTTTGTCCCTCCACTCAATAGGGCCACGTCCACTAAGAGGTTTTTCCCCCCCGGCTGAAAACGTGAAAAGGCGCTCGCTTAACCCATCGAGACCTGGAACGCATCTGTGTCATATTTCGATGTGAGCTAAAAAGCATTATCTTACACTTTGGCTATTCAAAAATAGCAGATCTACTGCCGCGCTACGAGCTTGTAGATCTGCTATTTTTGAAAAATCGTGAAAATGTGTGCAAATCTTTGAATATATATTATTTAAAGCGAACATTTGTAACTCAGATCTTTGCTTCTGGGGGTCCCTGGAACAAAAAAAAATTGAGATGGGGTCGGCGGCCAAATACATATCATTTTGGGGGTCCTTGACATGAAAAAATGATTTAGAAGACATTTTGTAGAATCGGCCTCAGGTCTTAATGGGCTAAACACGCTTCCAAACGCCCAAGTTGAAAATATGATAACATGTAAAGTTGAGAACTTCTTCCACCACTGCTGCTGTGTGCCTGTGCTTTGCTGTGTGTGTGTGTGTGTGTGTGTGTGTGTGTGTGTGTGTGTGTGTGTGTGTGTGTGTGTGTGTGTGTGTGTGTGTGTGTGTGTGTGTGTGTGTGTGTGTGTGTGTGTGTGTGTGTGTGTGTGTGTGTGTGTGTGTGTGTGTGTGTGTGTGTGTGCGTGCGTGCGTGCGTGCGTGCGTGCGTGCGTGCGTGCGTGCGTGCGTGCGTGCGTGCGTGCGTGCGTGCGTGCGTGCGTGTGTGCGTGTGTGTCAGTGGTGGAAAAAGTACTCAAATGTTTAACTTAAGTAAAAGTATCAATACTGCAAGTAAAAGTCCGATATTTAAAATTTACTTGAGTAAAAGTACAAAAGTATTGGTATCAAAATGTACTTAAAGTACCAAAAGTAAAAGTACAAAATGTTTGGAAATAGACGATCTATAAACTCACACCGCGTCGCATTGTAGACAGCTTGTAGATCGTCTATTTTCAAATAGCCTATGTATAAAATAGGGCTAAAGTGGTTAATGTATGTTTTATAATGTAACAATTTATATCTGCAAAGTAACTAGTAACTAAAGTTTTCATATAATTGTAGTGGAGTAAAAGTACAATATTTGCCTCTGAGATGTAGTGGAGTAGAAGTAAAAGTACAGAAAATTGGAATGACTCCAGTAAAGTAAAAATACCCCAAAATTGTACTTAAGTACAGTACTTGAGTAAATGTACTTATAGTTACTTTACACCACTGATAACATGTAAAAAATCTCCACTGGTGTGCTGCTGTGTGCCCGTGCTTTGCCGTGTGTGTGTGTGTGTGTGTGTGTGTGTGTGTGTGTGTGTGTGTGTGTGTGTGTGTGTGTGTGTGTGTGTGTGCATGCGTGCGTGCGTGCGTGCGTGCGTGCGTGTGCATGTCCAGCTCACCCCGAGTAGCTGCTGGTGACCACCTTGAGGCTGGCGGCGTTGCGGAGCAGCTTGTCCAGGGTGCTGACGATGCGGCAGAACTTTGGCCTGAGGTTCCTCTCCTTCACCCAGCACTCCAGCATCAGCTGGTGGAGCACCATGGGACAGTCCATGGGCGGAGGCAGCCTGTAGTCCTGCTCCACCGCCGTCATCACCTGAACGACACACAGCAGGGAATCGTTAATTTGTTTAACGAGTACCAGGGGGTCCCCAGCGAAATTAGTTAAAGACGGAATGCCGTGATTTTCAGTGATTCCCCCCCCCCCCCCTTAAAACATAATCATCAGGTATTATGGTTATACTAGGAGGAAGATTTTTTTCAAACAAATGTAGAGAAAGTGTTAAAATTATGTTTTTATGTGGACACGCCTCCAGTTCATTAAGTATACCTGGTTCTCACCTTAGCACCTCCTCCTCCCACCTGAACCACAAGACCACCCACCTGTCCTAGTCCCTCCTCCTCCTCATGCCCACACCTGTTGTGTTATGATAATGAGGGGGAGGGTATAATTTTACTGCGTCATTAAAGCTATGTTTTTCTATTGGTACGTTTGAGCCTCCAGGGAGAAACTCAAAATAGTCAGAGAAGACGTAAAACACCATAAAAACACCACCAGGGTGCTTAATGAAGTTCTATCAACCTCATAGACACATGAACGACAGAAAAAGTGCAAAATCATGGCACCACCTCTTTAACATAGCGTCACAATCATTTTTAACCACTTAGCTTTGGGCTATTCAAAAATAGCATATATACAAGCGCATAGCGCGGCACCGAGTGCCGCGCTATGAGCTTGTAGATCTGCTATTTTTGAAAAAACCTTGAAAATGTGTGCATATCTTTGAATATTTATAATTTTTAAAGCGGAAATATCTTTGCTTCTGGGGGGGTCCCTGGCACAAAACATTTTCTGGGGGTCCTCGGCCAAATGTATATCAATTTAGGGGTCCTCCTTGGCATGAAAAAGGTTGAAAACCACTGATCTAAGCATGTTGTGTTAATGAATGACCGGGCTGGGGTGGGGTTTAAACCCTCATGCTTTATCGTCGTGCTGACTAACCGTCTTTGAAGTGAACCTTAATAAGCATTGTGTTGGCCTTTATTTCAATTAGGCCTTGTCGACGGCGTGGAAAGCCAGCGCTCTGTGATTCTACATTACTCTCTGTTTTTGCATTAAACCACCTCTCTGCTAACACCATCTCGCCTCTCGCCTTCCTATCCCTTTTCTCCACCTCGCCGGTTCAAGCCACTGTGGAGTAATGAATAGCAAATGAGGAAGGGAAGAAACAAATGCTATGCACTGTCTAACTTTCTCGTTTCTTCTGGCGTCAAAGGTCGTGTCATAGGATCTAATAATGTCTCAATAGAAGAGTAGGGAGACCAAATGCAACCATCCCCACTTGTATAAGTTATATTGTATTTTCAGTTATTATGCTCCACACAAATGGAACAAACCTCAGGACTCTCTGAAACTGGAGCGATTGGTCTCCATAGAGACATTTAGGATACTTCTTGAGGACACATTTCATAGTGACTGCACCTGTTTCATGTAACACTATATTTATTTGCTTCTGTGATGATTGTAATGTTTATTATTGTTTTTCATTATGTTATGTATTTCTTATGTTTTATATGCTGTTATCGGGGCGTCCTTGAAAAAGAGAGCTTGCTCTCAATGGGCTTCCCTGAATAAATAAAGGAAAAAGAAAGAAAGGACGATTTCACCCATTTTCAACTTATCTTCATATAATAGATCCTCACTAATGCTCCTGATAAAATTGTGTCATTTTCCCCATTCAGTCTGTGTCTCATAGGAGGGATGTGGACACTTCAGAAACTTTTCATTTTTATTTTTATTAACGCAAGAACAATGGCTTCCATTATAGCATGCTAACTTTCCAGGAACAGAAAGCCTGTAGTTTCTATTAGCTTGGATTCCCCATCGATGATGTCACTGGTAGACGGGCTTCTGAACCGTCCACAGCCCTCCTCCGAGACACAGACCGAGTAGACAAAAATGGTGCCATGTTATAATGAGCATTTAGTGAGGACCAATTATACGAAGACAGGTTGAAAATGGGTGAAGTCGTCCTTTAACATACTCTACCACAGTACGTGGTTCTCAACCTTTTTTTCCGGACCAGGGGCCCACTTGAAAATCTTGAAAAGCATTCGCGGGGGCCCACCTATCTGACCACACGGTGGTCAGGTGGGTGGGCCGCGTACATTTTCAGAGCATGTTTATTTTAATGATCAATCAATCGATTGCGTTCCACCTAGGATCAATGGAACTAACGTAGTATACCATGAGTTCTTATTAATTGGTATCATTTTTTTATATTAACCCTTTCAGACCGAGAACGCATCTGCGTCATTTTAAGATTTATTTGGGCTATTCAAAAATAGCATATATACAAGCTCATAGCTGAGCTTGTAGATCTGCTATTATTTTTTTTAAATCATGAAAATGTGTGCAAATCTTTGAATATCTATTTTTCCATAGCGCACATTTTTAACTCATTGAGTGCCTGAATTATTTCTGGCTATTTCTGGCCAGTACGATTTTTCTTTTTTTTCAAAGTAAAAAAAAAGTGCTTAGGAAGCGAGATACAGCCTTTTTTTCAGTTATAAGTTAAATAAGGAGTGGATGGAGCTGCAAATCTTCAGATAATGATATCTTGGGTTCTTTTTTGTTTTGTTTTTTTTCTATTTTTTTCAAAAACACGTGAAACACGTTAATGGCACGATGCACCATAGCGGTAAAACACGTGAAACACGTTAATGGCACTCAATGAGTTAACTCTGTTACAACTTCTGGGGGGTCCTTGGAACAAAATATTTTGAGATGGGGGTCCGCGGCCAAAATTCATATAATTTTGGGGGTCCTTGACATGAAAAAGTTTGAGAACCACTTGAGAACTAGATTATAGCAACATGATTAAAAAAAAATAAACTGTTAGGATTTAGAAGACATTTATAGAATCCCCCCAGAAGCAAAGATTTGAGTTACAAATGTTGTATTTAGTAGATTCTTTCCTGGTCTGAAAGGGTTAATGTTATATTATCATAAAAATCTTAATGTTCTGAAAAATCTTTGGGCTTTTTTGGCCACTTGCAATACCCTCAGGTTGAGAACTAATACTCTAGTCTATAACATACAGATTGTACAAAACATCATTGTATTACCTAAAAAAAAAGGTTACATAATACAGCTTTAATATGTTTCTCCACAGCATTGTTTACACCTGTGACTGAGGAGACAACCCTCCATATGTCACGTAGGTGGATTTTTAACTGCTCAAACCAGGAAGTAGCCATCAGGGAGCGATAAAGCGGCTATGCTACGCCTGCTGCTTGTCCTTTGATTTTTATGTGGGCTTTATGCTGTGGGCTCCCTGTGCAAAGTGTCTGTTTAGAAGCAGCAGTCTGTTGACTTTGCTTATTGAGCAGCTTCTCTACACTACAGTCCTGAAACCTACCGGGAGCAATATAAGAACAATATCTACTTTGATTCTATGTTAATGGACCTGCTACGCACTACCTTGGTTATTCTCTGCGGTGGAAAGTAGGCCTACAGTACATTTACTTAAAGGGGAAATCCACCCATTTTCAATATTTAACTATGTCATTAATATAGCATAAAGGAGTTGTGTGGAAATAAGAAAAAATTAAAAAAAAAATTAACATTGCAAAAAAATTTAACATTGCAAAAAAATTAACATTGCAAATTACACTGTGATGACTCATCATGGTGTAATTTGCAATGTTAATTTTTTTGCAATGTTAAAATTTTTTGCAATGTTATTTTTTTTTTTAATTTTTTCTTATTTCCACACAACTCCTTTATGCTATATTAATGACATAGTTAAATATTGAAAATGGGTGGATTTCCCCTTTAAGTACTGCACTTAAGTACTGTTTTTAGGTATCTTTCCATTTTCCAATACTTTCCACTGCATCTCAGAGGCAAATGTTGTACTTTTCACTCAACTACATTTATTTGAAAACTTTAGTTACTAGTTATTTTACAGATTTAGATTATTATTAAAAAACATACAATGACCAGACTTAAAGGGATATTTCACCCCGAAAATATATTTTTTTCCTATCGATTAGTCATCCCATGGAGACTTGAATTCGTGGATATAATTTTCATATGGAATATAAAAAAAAAATTAGTACTTTTACTTTGGCGCTGTGTCATCTTTCCCCTTTAGGCTAGTGGTTAAGATGTTGACTTTCCACGCTGGAGACCAGAGTTCAAATCCTGGGCGTTACATACATACTTATATTTTGATACCGATACTTTTGTATTTTTACTCAAGTACAATTTTGAATAAAGGCATTTTAGTTGTAACAGAGCATTAATTGTAAATTATGGTACTGCTATTTTTTACATCTGAGTAGCCTACTTCATCCATCACTGGGAACAATAAGAAAACATCTCTACTTTGATGCTTGCTATGTTACTACCTTGGTTATACTTGATTCCTGGTACCTTTTTTACTTGTATTGCCACGAGCGCTGTGAGTCTCGTTTTGGAAACACAATAAGGAACAGATCCTCCTTTGAGAGCGAGCGGACGCGCAGCACAGCACGCAGCCTCTGCTAGCTCACTGCTTTGTTAAGGTGAAGAACAGCCAATAGATTTCTCTCCTCCCTGCAAAGAGTTCACTACCTTGAGACTGTCTGTGGTGCTAAGATAGCCTACAGCTGCAGTAAAAGAAGTGTCCGAGTGTGTGTGTGTGTGTGTGTGCGCGTGCGTGCGTGCGTGTGTGCGTGCGTGTGTGTGTGTGTGTACTTGTAGTATTACTACACTTGTGAGGGCAAACCTTAGTAGAATTAGAAAAATAGACATTATGGGGACAATTATCCTATAGTCCTCAAGACAGGAGTTGATGTTTTATGGTTAAGCCATTATGGCCTGAGGTTCCGATTCTGCAAAATGTCTTCTAAATCCTTAACGGTTTTCTGAAAAACGTATGTTTCTATATCAGTGGTTGTCAAACTTTTTTCATGTCAAGGACCCCCAAAATGATATGAATTTGGCAATTTTCCCATCTAAAAATGTTTTGTTCCAGGGACCCCCAGAAGCAAAGATTTTATTTCATGTTTGCTTTAAAGGGACAACACCTTGAATTTAAAAAACAATAATAATATTTAATATCATATTGTTTATGTCCCTGAAACGTTTTTCAAAAGGTTTGAGCCTAAATCAAGCCTCAGATACTCATTCCAAGTAACTAACTTCTCTCTGGCTTATAAAGCACTTTCACCTGCAATACCACATTGTCCTGTTTGGCACGGGGCACTATTGAGCCAGTTTGTATGCATGTTACTCCTGGTTCTGTGAAAAAAAAAAAAAAAAAAAGAAGACCAAAAAAAAGAAAAGAAAAAAAATATATATATATTTTTTTTTGGGGGGGTTGGAACTGATAAACGGGAGGGATTGTACCCCAAATCAGTTTGGCCTGTTTTGAGACCAATTTACAGAAAAACCCAGATTTGCTGTGAAAGCCTGAGTGTTCAAACTGGGGTATTTTTGGGGATAGAAGAGAGGTAGTGGAGACCAAAAACACACAAAAAAGAAGAAAAAGTTTTGCACACATTTTCGAGATTCTTCAAAAATAGCATATCTTCAAGCTCGTAGATCTGCCTGACATCGTGTGTGTGTGTGTGTGTGTGTGTGTGTGTGTGTGTGTGTGTGTGTGTGTGTGTGTGTGTGTGTGTGTGTGTGTGTGTGTGTGTGTGTGTGTGTGTGTGTGTGTGTGTGTGTGTGTGTGTGTGTGTGTACGTGTGTGTGTGTGTGTGTGCGTGTACGTGTGTGTGTGAGAGACCAGGGGGACATCTGTGAGGGTGAGAAAGAGTGTGTGAGAGAGAGGAGAAGGGCATTGCAGGGTTTTTTTGCAGGGTGGTGGGTGGATAGGTTTGGGTTGTAAATAAGGTGGTAAAACAAAGCGTCGGCAGCGCGGCACACAGCTGCGCTCTCGCTCTCTCTCTCTCTCTCTCTCTCTCTCTCTCAGTGTGTGTCTGCGCGGCGCCGATAAAGACGCCAAGCTCAGAAATCACACACACAACTCAACTCGCCTCCAACTCCCTGGTGGCTCCAAACTTTGAGATAACAATCAGCGGCCGCGGTTATCTGTGTGTGTGTGTGTGTGTGTGTGTGTGTGTGTGTGTGTGTGTGTGTGTGTGTGTGTGTGTGTGTGTGTGTGTGTGTGTGTGTGTGTGTGTGTGTGTGTGTGTGTGTGTGTGTGTGTGTGTGTGTGTGCGCGTGTTGCTATAACTGTGAGGGCCAAATGTCCCCACGAGTATAGTGAAATCTGAGAGATAGACATAGTGAGGACCATATCTGGAATGGATGTCACAAGAGAAATGGTTGTTTTATTGTTAAAACATATCTTATATTGTTCCAGGGACCCCCCAGAGGCAAAGAATAGATAAAATGTTTGCTTTAAACAATATATATTCAAAGATTTGCACACATTTTCATGATGATTTTTTTTTTGCAGTGTGCCGCGCTATGAGCTTGTATATCTGCTATTATTTTAATAGCCAAAGTGTAAAATTGTGTAAAATAATGCTTTGTAAAACCTATATTTTTGGGGAGTTAAGGTTAAAATGAGGAAAAGATTAAGGTTGGGGTTAGGATTAGACACCTAGAGGTTTGTTGGGGTTGGAGTTATGCCTGATTCATATTTACTGTAGGTGTAAGCGCACCAAAAATAGTAGATCACAACAACACAAGGCGTTGCTAGCTTGTTGATCTGCTATTTTTCGGTTTCAGGGTAACGGTTTAAAAATGGCATTCACATAATTGCTGGTCTGGAATGGCGAGGATCTCGCAAGTATAGTAATACAACTATACTGTGTGTGTTTGTGTGTGTGTGTGTGTGTGTGTGTGTGTGTGTGTGTGTGTGTGTGTGTGTGTGTGTGTGGGGGGGGTTCTGGTACTCGTATGCGTGTAATGCGTTTAAATCACGTGCGGGCGCATGTGATTTGGCGGGATCTCCCTCGTCTGTCAGGTGAAACCGCAGTAAAGGGCTTTACTTTTACTTTTAACCCCTTAAGACCGGGAAAGAATATGTGTCTTTTTTAGATTTCTTTGGCTATTCAAAAATAGCAGACCTACAAGCTCGTAGCGCGGCACCGATATGCTATTATTATTTATTTTTTTTATCATGAAAAATTTGTGCAAATCTTATATTTTTTTAAGCGTACATTTTTAACTCAACTCAACTTCTGGGGGTCCCTGGGACAAAATATTTTGAGATGGGGGTCCACGGCCAAATGCATTTTTTGTTTTAACTGTTAGGATTTAGAAGACATTTGTAGAATCCCCCAGAAGCAAAGATTTGAGTTTCAAATTCCTTTAAAAAATATATATACAAAGATTTCCACACATTTTCACGTTTCTTTTTCAAAAATAGCAGATCTACAAGCTCGATCTGCTATTTTTGAATAGCCCAAAGGAATCTTAAGATGACAGACGCGTTCCCGGTCTTAAAGGGTTAAAGGGAACGACACGACGCCTGCGGTCGTAGAGCTGTGGTGCCGATCTACAAACCATCACAAGCCGATCCCTGTGAGCTTGTAGATCTGCTTTTTTTTTTAAAGCACTTCTGGGGGGAACATTAGCCTAAAAATAGCCGATCTACAAGATCACAAGGCGCCACAACATG
>NC_137611.1:42897443-42969943 GCF_963280865.1 Gymnoscopelus braueri
AAAAAATGTACTACTGGTATCAAAATATACTTAGAGTACCAAAAGTAAAAGTACTAAAATGTTTGAAAATAGCAGATCTACAAGCTCAAAATGCGACACGTTGTGAGCTTGTAGATCTGCTATTTTCAAATAACCTAGCTATAAAACAGGGCTAAAGTGGTTACGTTTTATAATGTAATCATTTATATCTGTAAAGTAACTAAAGTTTTCAAATAATTGTAGTGGAGTAAAAGTACAATAGTTGCCTCTGAGATGTAGTGGAGTAAAAGTACAATAGTTGCCTCTGAGATGTAGTGGAGTAAAAGTAAAAGTATAGACAATTGGAAATACTCCAGTAAAGTAAAAGTAATTTCGGGGGTCCTTGACAATTATGAAAAAGTACCAGAGAGCTGGTGTAGGTGGGGTCGGTGGAGGAGTCGTCCAGGAAGCGCGACAGGCCGAAGTCGGAGACCTTGCAGACCAGGTTGCTGTTGACCAGGATGTTGCGCGCGGCCAGGTCTCTGTGCACGTAGTTCATGTCCGACAAGTACTTCATGCCCGCCGCGATGCCACGCAGCATGCCCACCAGCTGGGTCATGGTGAAGCGACCATCATTCAGCTGTACAGAGAGAGAGAGAGAGAGAGAGAGAGAGAGAGAGAGAGAGAGAGAGAGAGAGAGAGAGAGAGAGAGAGAGAGAGAGAGAAACAAACAATGTTGAAAGTAGAAGTGAAAGTGGTTAAGTGTGTCTGTGGGTGCTATACACATTGATTGGTTGGTTGGTTGGTTGGTTGGTTGTTTGGTTGATCACTTCATTGAAAATGAATTCAATAGGATAAAAACACAATAAAGCTATTCAGTTTGTGGTCCTTTGGGGGAAGAGATACAGGGGTCAACACAAACAAGCAAGCAAAAAAATATCTAAAATAAAAAGAACACATACTTAAAATATATGTTTTTAAGACATGAGCAAATAACGCAATGTTATTACTATAACTTTTTAACGAAAGTTTATGCAGCATAAAAAGAAAGTCTGTCAAACAATCAACTTTTTAGAGAGAGTTTAAAGTAACAAGACAGTATAATACTGCTATCTTTATTTGAATTAAACAAGACCTCCGAGAGAGAGAGAGAGAGAGAGAGAGAGAGAGAGAGAGAGAGAGAGAGAGAGAGAGAGAGAGAGAGAGAGAGAGAGAGAGAGAGAGAGAGAGAGAAAGAGAGAGAGAGAGAGAGCAGTCAGTCAGTCATTATTGCCTACATAAACTTGACATCTGTCATCATAACCTTTCATGGCTTCCCATGTCAGCCTGAGATAACTGACCTTTTCCAGCATGGCTATCCCATTAGCTGAATAATTAAGCTCCTTAAGACCATAATGAAAGGCAATAAAAAAAAACAAAAAAGGCCACAATTATCACTGGAATTCTAAACAGGGAACCTGGGAGGTTGGTTGTTGTTCCCCCCCCCCCCCCCACCTCTCTCTCCTCCCATTTTCAAAATGGACTGAGTAAAAACCATTTACGACCGCCAGAGTTATTTTACCAATTATTACCGTAGCCGAGTGGGTAGAGTGGAGACAGAGAGGCTGTCTGGTTATAAGAAGGTCGTTGGTTTTGCCCCCCCCCCCCCCCCCCCGGGTGCACCCAAGTCTGCGTGTCAAAAGTGTCCCTGAGCAAGACACTTAAACCCCCCCTAGACAATTCTTTCCCCCAATTTTCCCGATTGCTAGACAGTCTGTAACTTGTGCCTCTCAAAAGTTGTGACAGCCAGCTGTCGTCTCTGTCATTTTCCGTTCACGAAAATATATTAAAAAAAATATCTTTCAAATGTATATTTTGAATTTCCATTTCTGCTATGAGCAGCGAGCTGGAGTCAGACTGAGAGTGATGCACAGACGGTTAAGCTCAATTTACACTCCGTTGCGCGACGGTGTTGCTCGCCGAAAATAGCAGACCTACAAGCTCATAAGGCGTCGTGTCCGCGGAGTGCCTTATGAGCTTGTAGGTCTGCTATTTTTTCGGCGCGCGACGCCTTTAGGCTGTTTGAACATGATGTGAGCCAACAGTGTGTCCCGAGAGGCTACTTAACCCCTTAACTGCTCCCCGGTTTGCCGAATTAATGGCACAATTCCCCCAGTGCTCCTAATAGTTAGGCTGGGTAAATGCAGAGGACAATCTATCTATGTGTAAATGTACAATGACAAATCCTCCCCAAAAATAACTAAGAAAAGGGAACAAAATGAAAATGTATTATCATTATTTCTACTTTTAATAGACTGTAGTTTTTTGGCGTTTGTTCAGACAGGGCAGTTGTAGAGAGGCAGGAAATTCAGCGAGGACAGAGAGGAGATTAGACAACGTCACAGTCGGGGTAGAAACCTTGTATCTCCATTAGGGATGTCCGATATTAGCATAAAAATCAATATTGTAACATATCGGTATCGGTTTTTGGAAGAAAAAAAAAGTAAAAATAAATAAATATATATATATATATTTTATAATAAGTTACAGGAGTTCTTACTGTATGGAGTGTGTGATATGAAATGTGAGCTTACCATAATCACAGTAATCCTTAATCATATTCCATCATTATTCAAGGGCTTTTGCAGAGAAATGAGACCGACTCCAATCACTTTCAAATTAGAGTACTGCAGAGGGCAGGTGTGTGTGTCTGGGTCCAGCTGACGCTCGTTGACGCTCGTTAATGTTATAGGGCCGGCATCAGAGCAATTTTGCTTCTGCACTGTCAAATAGGCCAACATCTAATCTAAGATTAGTGGGACTCATTTAAATGGCAACCAGTGAGTCCCAGGACTCACTTTATTGAAAATCTAACAACATCACTCTATTATATTAGATTTATTAGATATTATATTGATATTATAGCTATTTTATTTGATTAGATATGTGATATTGTTACCTGACAATTAGTTGACTTTTGGTGAAAAAGCCCGCATATATCGGTATCGGTTGATATCGGTATCGGAAATTAGGAGTTGGACAATATCGGTATATCGGTTATCGGTAAAAAAGTCAATATCGAACATCCCTATCCATATTTCAACTTAATTTTTTTTTGCCGATCTACAAGCCGATCTGCGTCGCATTGTGTGAGATTGTAGGTAGATTTGCTAGTTTGGCTACTTTTGAAAAAAAAAAGTGTGAAGTGAAGTGGTATCTATGGGTGCTATACACATTGAACCAATGAAACGTATTAACGAGATCTTGTGACTAAATCATAACTACATAGGATGCATAGGAACACAGGTATTTTTTTTCCCATTTCCTGAAAAGTAACAGTTTTGGACGGCTTCACACAAGAGCATTAAAAGTAGCAGATCCGCAAGCTCAAAACGTGGCGCAAGGCGACACATTTTGAGCTTGTAGATCTGCTACTTTTGCTATTTTTGAATTTAAATCCTGAAAAGTAACAGCTTTGGACATGAGGTCTCCACCTGACAGAGACGATACTCATTTTACAAAGCAAAAAATACCTCAGTTTTATCTTTTAAAAACCCTCCTGGAAACAACCTGTTTTATCCCAAACACAGATAAGCCCAGAAAGTCTAAGATTACGGGCTTTAAAAAGAAATACAGAGGTTTAACTTCTTCACATACACGACAAACAGAAATGTTTTGCTTACCAGGTATGTTTTGCTTTGTCTAGGTTAGGTTGTTGTATATACTGAGACATCTCAATACACACAACTATTTATTAAGATAAGCAATGATAAAAAAGATATACATAGCTAGAAACAATATACTTTATTCTATATCGTTGTGAGCTTGTAGATCTGGTCCTAGGTATAAAATAGGGCTAAAGTAACTAGTCTGCAAAGTAACTAGTAACTAAAGTAAAAGTAAAAGTACTGAAAATTGGAAATGCTCCAGTAAAGTAGAAGTACCTCAACATTGTACTTAAGTACAGTACTTGAGTAAATGTACTTAGTTACTTTACACCTCTGCGGTCCATACATAAATAATTACTATATTTTTGTTTGTGAATGAATGCAAATGTGACAATTCCTTCGCCTCAATTTCCACCTATCTGTGGGCTGTGGCCTAGTCACTATGCATGAGAACAGAGTCCAGTCTGCTCCAAAAGTGTTATTAATTTCGGTTACCACCTACAGTAGGTGACGTTTTCTCGCCCGGTAGCTCTTCCTCAGACCGTCTGAGGAAGAGCTATACCGGGATCAAAACTTCACTGGTAACTGAAATAAATAACACTTATGGAGCTTGATCCACTGTGCAGACTTTGTTCTCTTTCAGTATTTATGTCTGCTCACCCAGCAGCACCTGGCACTTTACTTTTGGATGTGCATGCTTTATTTATCATGTTGCTACTGTATACACTATGCACACCAGACCAGCCCAAGCGCATAAGGCCGGTTTGTATGTTAAGTAAGGGTGTGTATTATATCATGTCTCTGTTGCGTGGAAACCTCATACTGTATGTCCAAAACTGTTACTTTTCAGGATTCAAATTCAAAAACAAGCTAAAGTAGCAGATCTACAAGCTCGAAACACGACGCGAGCTTGCAGATGTGCTACTTTTTATGCTTTTGTGTGACGAAAAAACTCAAAAAGTTAAAACACGTAGATATTAGAGGTTTCTGCCCGACAACAGCAACGATATCGAAAGCCTTTTCGTCACTCGTGTTACTACCTCTCTGTGCTTGTTCTCTACCCTTACGTGGATCTTTGTTTCATCCATACTGCAGTGCTACTATGACAACTGAATTTCCCTCGAGATAAAGCTCAATCCATCTGTCTAGCTATAGGATACGCGCTACACACTATATTATGTTATGATCTATGATCTGAAACTAGGTTTGCCGTTCAGATCGTAACAAAACGGCAGTCGTGGACCACTGCGTTAGTGCTGTGCAGTGAACAGGCTGAAACAGTACTGCACTAAACTCATTAGTACGGCCTATTAACCACTTACGTTGTTGAGCGGAGTCCCTCAGGGCCCTATGCTAGTGTACTTTTCCGTTTTCGCGGCTACATTAAATACCTTCGCTGAAATATGACCGATCTACAAGCTCACAACGTAGATCGGCTATTTTCTGTGAAGGTTTTCCCCAGAACACGGATGCTGGGGTTCAAGTGGTTCATACAGGCTGTCTTCATGGTTGCCTATGCACTTTGAAAGGGATAGTTCACCCGAAAAACGCATTGTTTTCTATCGATTAGTCACCCCATGGAGACTTGAATTCAGGGATATTTTATAGTTTTTGTCTCATTCCTAAGCCAATAATTTGATGACCAGCGGACCGGTAGGCAGCGGTTCCGTTAGGAGGCACAAGGAGACTCTTTGTGTCTCCTACCGGAAACGCTGCCTGTCATCAAATTATTGGCTTAGGAATGTGACAAAAACTAAAAACATATCTATGAATTCAAGTCTCCATGGGGTGATTAATCGATAGAAAAAAATGTCATTTTGGGTGACTTTAAAGGAACCCATTTTCAACCTATCTTCATATAATTGGTCCTCACTAATTATAAGATGGCACCATTCCGTTTACTCACTCTGCTGAGTCTCATTGGTGGGCTGAGGACAGGTCCGAAAAACTATAGCTTTTCTCTTCCTGGAAAGTTAGCGTGCTGAAATGTAAGCCCTTGTCCTTAATACAATAAAAAAATTAAAAGTTAGACCAAACCTGGCTACTAATAGGCAGGTTGCACAGCCCTCAGCCCTCCTCAGAGACACATGAGTGAGTAGACAGAAACGGTGCCGTCTTATAATGAGCATGAGTGAGGACCAATTATACGGACGATAAGCTGAAAATGGGTGACGTGCTCCTTTAACATGGAGATAACAGGCTTCCCCTAGTCTCGCGTAGCAGGGCCGGATCTAGGCATAGGCAAGGGGGGGGGGGGGGGGGGGCAATGGGTGCTGTTACTGCACCCCCAAAAATATCTTCCAAAAAAAAAGAGGAATTCAATTCAAATAATTCTCCGCCCTGATTTGCCATGGGCAGTGACAGTTGCCAGATATTGCGAGAGAAAGAAGCCTAGGAAAACAAGCCCAAAAGAAGCAAAGAACAGATTTTTTTCCCGAGTTCATGTAGGCTACATAGCAACATGCATTTTAGTAAAAAAAAATATAATAAAGAATTAAAGTTTTTCAGAAAACTTAGGTTAGAATTTAGAATGGGTGCTGTTACTGCACCCCCAAAAATATCTTCCAAAAAAAAAGAGGAATTCAATTCAAATAATTCTCCGCCCTGATTTGCCATGGGCAGTGACAGTTGCCAGATATTGCGAGAGAAAGAAGCCTAGGAAAACAAGCCCAAAAGAAGCAAAGAACAGATTTTTTTCCCGAGTTCATGTAGGCTACATAGCAACATGCATTTTAGTAAAAAAAAATATAATAAAGAATTAAAGTTTTTCAGAAAACTTAGGTTAGAATTTAGAAGGCGTCTTTAAAATCGGCCTCAGGTCTAAATGGTTTTTTTTTTTAAACGTATTTTGGAATTCCAAGTTATGATAAGCAGCAAGCTATATATGCTTTCTCTCATGACCTGGGGGGTTAGTGTTAAAACAACCTCACGACAAACATCTATGCGCTCCACGAAAGAAAAAAAAACAACTCATCTAGACAGGACATGACAAAAAAACATAAACATAGTGCTTTGTGATCCCCCACACTCCAGTGCGTTCTGACACAATAACAAGCTACAGAGGACGCATAAACAAGCCTGATTCACTGCAGAGAGGAGCAGACCCTCCCAGCTACCATGGCCAGCTCTTCCTTCCAATGGCTCTTGGGGGATTGCGTCATGTGCCTGTGTGTGTGTGTGTGGTGCACGTATGTGCATGTATGTTTGGTGTACGTACTGTATGTGCATGTGTGTGTATGTACAATATGTGCCGCGTCTGCAATATTAACGTGCACGAGTTTGTACATAGTCGTTGCAGTCAGGCTGCAGACCTTGTTTAAGTCCAAGGCCGTTCCTTTTCTATAACTAGTTTTAAAAAACGATTTAAAATTATTATTATTATTATTTTTTATATATATATATATTTTTTTTAAATAAAAAAAAATAGCCGATAAAATAGCCGATCTACAAGCGCACAGTAGATCGGCTATTTTCACTGCTTCTGGGCGACACTCTTGTAATGATGAAGCAGGGCGTTCATTTATGGAGAATTTGGAGAAAGGTTTCTGCCCGACAACAACGATATCATATGTTTGTTGTGCATTTGTGCATGTGCGCAAATGCAAACGTGCGTGTGTGTGTGTGTGTGTGTGTGTGTGTGAACATGTAGTTATTGGTAGGATATATGACCGAGGGGAGTTTGTAAGCAGGAACACAGAGGTTTTGGGCTCAACTCACTTTGCGGATGTGATTTCCCTCAGGAGAGAGCGCGGTGTGCTCTCTCTCTCTCTGTCTCTCGTTCTCTCTACAGAAATATAGAGGCAACAATATATACGTATTGTCGCTGTTGGCGGGCAGAAACCTCGCATCTCCATATTTCAACTGAATCGATGCCCTTAATGCCATGTCATACAAGTGTGCCATGCTAAAAGTATAGCAAAAAAATAGCAGATCTACAATGTGTCACGTCGCGACGCATTGTGAGCTTGCAGATCTGCTATTTTCGCTATTTTTGAAAAAACGTTTTCATTTCCTGAAAAGTAAGTTTTGGACATACAAGGGTTCCGCCTGACAGCGTATTATGTATATGTATACAGTGGTGTGAAGTAACAAAGTACATTTACTCAAGTACTGTACTTAAGTACACTTTGGAGGTACTTTTACTTTACTGGAGTATTTCCAATTATCAGTACTTTTACTTCTACTCCACTACATCTCAGAGGCAAATATTGTACTTTTACTCCACTACAATTATTTGAAAACTTTAGTTACTAGTTACTTTGCAGATGTACATTATTATATTATAAAACACAAATTAACCACTTTAGCCCTATTTGATACCTAGGCTATTTGAAAATAGCCGATCTACAAGCTCACATGCGACGCGTTGTGAGCTTGTAGATCTGCTATTTTCAAACATTTTAGTAAAGTACTTTTACTTTTGGTACTTTAAGTACATTTTGATGCCAATACTTTTGTACTTTTACTCAAGTACATTTTGGATTCTAGGACTTTTACTTGTAACAGAGTACTTCTGCATTGCAGTATCGATACTTTTACTTAAGTAAAACATTTGAGTACTTGTTCTACCACTGTGTGTGTATATATATATATATATATATATATATATATATATATATATATATATATATATATAAAGCTTTCGACACAGTTGATCATTCATTACTCTTAAATATACTACACAGCACTGGGTTTGATGGAGATACCTGCACTTGGTTTCAGAGCTATCTGACTGAGAGATCCCAGTGCGTGAAAGCTGGGAGAGCCCAATCAGGGTTCTTACCAATCTCCAAAGGCGTCCCTCAAGGGTCAATTCTGGGCCCTGTTTTATTTACTTTATATATAAACAACATGGCTTTGTCTCTTGGTAGCTGTCAAGCCCATTTTTATGCAGACGACACCATTCTTTATTGCATTGCTGAGTCTGTCCAGCTGGCAACTGAAAAATTGCAGTTGTCATTTAATGCGTTCAGGACTCCCTTAAAGAGCTGAAACTTGTACTTAATACAGGAAAAACAAAATACATGTTATTCTCTAGGGCCAGGGAAATAGATTACAATAGCCTACATATTACTACCTCAAATGGAACCATCATAGAAAGGGTTACTGAATATAAATATCTTGGAATCTGGCTTGACGAAAAATTAACTTTTAAATATCATCTAGACAATCTTGCCTGCAAGCTCAGACAAAAGATTGGCTTCTTCTACAGGAATAAAGCTAGTTTCCCAATGACCTGTAGAAAAAGAGTCATTGAAGCTGTTGTTCTCCCTGTTTTGGACTATGGTGACGTCATTTATAGGAATGCTTCCCCTTCTACCCTCAAGGTTTTAGATTCAGTTTACCACTCTGCTCTGCGCTTCATTTCTGGTGAACATTTTAGGACCCATCACTGCATCCTATATGACAGAGTAGGTTGGCCATCCTTGGCTGACAGGCGAAACAAACATTGGTACCTTTAAGGCAATTGATGGGACTTTGCCATTATATATTAATTCTTTGATGGAATGGAATCCTGGAGCGCATGGGACACGCTCAAATAACTGGCTGACGCTAAAAGTCCCTAGGGTAAAAACTGAACTGGGGAAAACAGCCTTTTGCGTTAGTGCCCCAACGACGTGGAATGACCTGCAGCTGAAATTTAAGATCAGTTCGCCCATAACATATGGTCAATTTAAATCTTTGATTGCAGATCTACCCACAAATGTCTGTAACTGTTTTTAATTTTGTTTTTGTTCTGAATCTGTTATTGATATGAATATTGATGTTGTATTGATGTTGTACTGTGCTGTATCTCGACGACACTGCAAATGAGGGCAACCTCATTGTCTTGCGAGAATAAATAAAGGTTTGAAATGAAAAAAAAAAAAAAAAAAAAAAAATATATATATATATATATATATATATATATATATATATATATATATATATATATATATATATATATATATATATATATGACATAGTATACTTCACATGTAAAAGCATGTCCTTATCAAACGATGCATAGTCTGTTTGATCATCTGTGTGCTGTGCGGTGTGATCAAGTGATGTGAGGGATGAAGGAACTTAATGTAGGCGACCAGAAAGAAGAGCAGGTACAGCGGGATAAAAAAAAAGAAAAAGAAAAAAAAAATACATCATATCAATGCATGGCATTATAATCCTGGCCAAGGAAAAGTTAAGAGCCGCGGCAGCAGCCCAGCATCACGTACAGCGAGTACAGCCAGGGCCCCGTCAAGCGTGCTAATGTATGCAGCAGTAAAAATGGAATTAGTGCACTCTTCTGAATGCAAGTGACGTGTAATAGCTCTCTCCCCACAGTCGGAAAAATGTACTACGTGACTAACCACCCACCCCCCCCCCTTCTCTCATTACACCTTTTGTTGGGCGTGAGATGTAGTGCAGTAGAAGTAAAAGTATTGGAAGTTGGAAATACTCAAGTAAAGTACAAATACCTCAAAATTGTACTTAAGTACAGTATTTAAGTAAATGTACTTAGTTACTTTACACCACTGGTCCAGAACCGTGTTCGCCGCAGCCCTGATGTATATTATGTTGCTGTCGGTGGCAGAAACCTCTTATATGACACATATTTTAACTTTTTGTGTTTTTTTTTCTCGTAAAATTAACACTACAGCGTCACACAAAAGCATCAAAAGTAGCAGATCTACAAGCTCGAAACGCCACGCGAAGCGATGCGTTTCGAGCTTGTAGATCTGCTACTTTCTACTGAATTTGAATCCTGTAAAGTAACCGTTTTGGGACATATGAGGTATGGGGACATATGAGGTATGGGGACATATGAGGTATGGGGACATATGAGGTAGGTAACAGCAGATCTACAATCTGCCGTTTCTGACATTTTTTTAAATAAAAATATCGAAAATGTTTGGAAACTTTCGAATCGTTTTGAACTTCTTTTTAACATAAATGTTCTCTTCTGGGGGGGTCCCTGCCACAAAAACCTTTTCAGATGGGGGGTCCGCGGCGCCAAATACATATCATTTTGGGGGTCCTTGGCACAAAATAGTTTGAGAACTACTGGTGTAGGCAGTGTTGCCAGATTCTGTGAGAGAAACAAGCAACCAGGTCTAGGAAAACCAGCCCAAAAGAAGCGACTATGGGCCACATGAGCACTTTAACATATACATCAGCTATTTGATGCGACGCTTTGTGAGCTTGTCGATCGGCTATTTTCAAATAAAATCTTGCGGGGAAATTATAATAAGCAGATCTGGCAACCCTGGCTGGGAGAGCCGTTGCTCGCTGCAGCCCGGTGTAATGCAGCCCAGTTAAAGCCACGTCCACGAGTCTGCTGTGTGGGATAGCCTTAGCCTGGTAAACGCCCCCCCTTCCCCTTCCGGAAATCTAATTTGCATTTGATTTCAGGAAGGAGTCTGGCCTGAGCGCCTGTCTGGGCGTTTCTTGCTCGTCCATAAAATGGACTCGCCTATCAGCGTCCTCGCTCATTGTTCTGTGATTGACAGCGGAGGCTGGCCAATCAGGTGGAACCCGAGTGAACCCGAATGAGCCGAGTGCAGCCGACAAAAAATGGAACGGGCTGCCGTTGAAATTCTGTCCGCTGTTTTTGGTTTCGGTTTTAAAACTTCAAAAACGCTGTCAAACTTCTTTTTTTGAGGCACGGAATTTACTTTTAAGATATCGTTCGGATAGAATTTAGTTGTTTAACTTCATATATGTGGTCAATTAATCATGACAGAGCCTATTTTTAAAAAAAATCAGAGAACCGGCAGGGGCGGGCAGTGACACGCGTGTATCCGAATAAAGCCACCTATTTTCGGCACGGCCCTTTCGAACGTCCCCCTTGTGTCACATTGTCTGTTGGTCGGGGGAAAACGAACTGCTGATTGGCTGAAGGGGAACGAACTGCTGATTGGCTGAAGGGGTTGTCAGTCAACCCAGCTCCAGCCCACAGACAAAAAGCGAAAGAAACAGGCCCCCATGCCAGACTCACTCCTGATATCAAATGGAAATGAGATTTCCGGAGGGAGGGGGTTTACCGGGCTCGGATAGTCTGTCTGCTAGTTCACCTCAGCATCAGTCAGCCGTGTCAAGCACACTGACGGCTCCTGCCTTCCAGCTTTCGGCGCGTTCAAAGCGTTTAATCGTTTAATCTGTCTTTTAACAGGAGTAAACAAATCCCTGTCACCCCGGAGGTGCATGTGTGTGTGTGTGTGTGTACAGTACAGTATGCGCGTGTAGACATTTAAGTACGGCATTTAAAAAAAAAACGACCATATCCATTTTCAATGCATGATGAATGACACTGCTATTGCGTGCGTCACGGTGCTAAAAATTAGGTCTTCACTTGAAAACAAACACATTAACATACCCACACGCGTGCTTAACTGCAGGGCTTTCAAGAATTGATACTGTGTGCATCCGCACGAATTCAAATCATTAAGAGAAACCATGGCAAAACACACAGATGACAACTGCGCATAACTAAATGCTAAGAGCATTTGGGTTTGCGTATTTGTCTGTCTTCAACCCTTTCAGACCGAGAACGCATCTGTGTCATTTTAAGATTTATTTGGCCATTCAAAAATAGCAGATCTACAAGCTCATAGCGAGGCACCGAGTGCCGCGCTATGAGCTTGTAGATCTGCTATTTTTTGAAAAATCGTGACAATTATGAGCAAATCTTTGAATATCTATTTTTCCATAGCGAACATTTTTAACTCTGTTACAACTTCTGGGGGGTCTCAAAATATTTTGAGATGGGGGTCCGCAGCCAAAATTCATATAATTTTTGGGGTCCTTGACATGAAAAAGTTTGAGAACCACTGATTATAGCAACATCATTTTTTTTTTTCAAAAAACTGTTAGGATTTAGAAGACATTAGTAGAATCCCCCTAGAAGCAAAGATTTGAGTTACAAATGTTTGCTTTGAAAAATACATATATTCAAAGATTTGCAAAAAAATTCACGATTTTTCAAAAATAGCAGATCTACAAGCTCGTAGCGCGGCACTCACTTCTTAATGGGTCAACAACACAGACCTGCCTGCAGTAAGGCCACAAGCATATAGCGGCCTGTAAGTTCTGTTTGTGAAGAAGGCTAGGTCCACTCCCCATTGTTTGGGAACTTGAGCTTTGTGCTTTCCTACTGTAAGTCATCCATTCATCATCATCTTCCGTTGGTACCGTGGTCAGTTGACAGTGTCCTGTTAATCCATTGTCCCAAGTTTTTAATTCGTTTTCATTTTGGACAATGAACGCTCTGGCCTCGGTGTCGGTGACTCAGACTGTAAAGCCGTGCAAAGTTTTATTGAAGAACAAAATATTCCTCGCTCAATATATTTCTGTCTCTGTTTTTTTTTTTGCTCCACTGTTTGTGTTTATATCCGTTCACGTTCGCTGAACTTCACTCATTAACCCCTTAAGACCGGGAAAGAATCTGTGTCTTTTTTAGATTTCTTTGGGCTATTCGAAAATAGCGCTTGTAGATCTGCTATTTTTGAAAAATCGTGAAAATTTGAGCGTGAACACTTGTAACTCAAATTGTTGCTACAGTATAATCAGTGGTTCTCAAACTTTTGTCATGTCAAGGACCACCCAAAATGATATGAATTTTGGCCGCGGACCCCCCATCTCAAAATATTTTGTTACAGGGACGCCCCAGTAGCAAAGATTTGAGTTACAAATGTTCGCTTTCAAAATATATATATTCAAAGATTTGCACAAATTTTCACGATTTTTCAAAAATATCAGATCTACAAGCTCGTATGAGCTGGTAGATCTGATATTTTTGAATAGCCAAAGTGTAAAATAATGCTTTTTTAGCTCAAATCAAAAAGTGACACTGATGCGTTCCAGGTCTTAATGGGTTACACTCCCGCAGTTAGCAGCACTGTTGATAACAAGTGATGTTGATGATGATGTATGCCCTATGGATTCTTTTGGCAGCTGTTTTTTCTGACTAAGATCTAACTATGAATCTGGCAGGGGACAAGTTAAATCACTTGAGGTGGTAAAGACAGTCAGGTTACCTTTTTTTTTAAACGCTATCCATCTCTGTCACAACAACGAGCTGAGTGAAGACTCAACTCTCACCGGGCCAAGAGTTCGGTTCCCAAACAGATGCGCATAAACAAAACCTTCAAAAAGTGCTCCTGTAGCTTGACAGCACGTCGTGGGTTCGAGCCCCGAACCTGACGGCCGTTGCTGCGCGTCACTCCCCATCTCTCTCTCCCCCGTTTCCTGTCTGTAACGTCACTTCACTATCAATAAAGGCTTAAAAAAAAGACCCCCCCCCCCACACAAAAAAAAGTGTTGTGTTTATGTGTGAATGGCTTCAAAAGCAGAGTCGGCTTCTCTTAAATATACATGTTACGTTTCAAAGCGTATTTTTGAAATAAGTCACGGACAGTGGTGGAAAGTAACTAAGTACATTTACTCAAGTACCACAGTACTTAAGTACAATTTTGAGGTACTTTTACTTTACTGGAGTATTTCCAATTGTCTATACTTTTACTTCTACTCCACTACATCTCAGAGGCAAATATTTTACTTTTACTCCACTACAATTATTTGAAAACTTTAGTTACTAGTTACTTTGCGGATATAAATGATTATATTATAAAACATACATTAACCACTTTATCCCTATTTTATACCTCGGCTATTTGAAAATAGCGGATCTGCAAGCTCTGCGACGCGTTGTGAGCTTGTAGATCTGCTATTTTCAAACATTTTAGTACTTTTACTTTTGGTACTTTAAGTACATTTGGATACCAATACTTTTGTACTTTTACTCAAGTACATTTTAATACTTTTTCCACCACTGGTCATGGAGGGGGACAACTTCATGTCTTTCTGAAGTTGGGGGGGAGGGGGGGAGTCTGGGATTTTGCTCCAATGGGTTAGGGTCAAAAATGGCAAACAATTAACAAAAGTTGCAGAAGTGTGTGTGCGTATGCTTGTGTTTTGTGTGTATTCATCGATCCAAACAGCGCGCGGTTCGATTTTTGTAATCGACTAAATCAATCAGTCAGATCAACCACTTAATAATCCTGCATTATACAGTAGCTTGTTACTAACAGTGCAGTGGCGTACACAAATAGTGAACAACGATAGGCTCTATGCACAGCAGCCATATTATCACTTCCTTCACAGGTGTTACCAATGATACTAATGAAGGCTCTGTTCCATTTAGTGTAGCATAGTGGTTTCCACGACCCCCATAACTCTGAGAGTGTACAAATGGAACCAAATGGACCCATTTGTACACTCTCAGAGTTACACACCCGTTAAGGGGCCATTTGGAACCCCCTAAAGGAACCATGAGGGTCCCTGGACCCCAACTTTAGACCCACTGCAGAGTGTTTCCAGTGAGCCAACATGCACACTATCCGCACCCTGACTCTGTTTGACCAGAATGGAACAGAGCCTTCATTAGTATCATTGGTAACACCTGTGAATGTCTTCACAATATGGCTGCTGTGCATAGAGCCTATTCAAGAACACGGGGCGCATCGGTGTGTCACGGCAGGTCTCTTACCCTCAGGAAGGAGTCGAGCGCGCCGTTCTCCATGAACTCGGTGATGATGAGGACGGGGCAGCTGCGCGTCAGCACGCCCTCCAGGCGGATGACGTTGGGGTGGTCGAACTGGCCCATGATGGACGCCTCGGCCAGGAAGTCGCGCCGCTGGCGCTCCGTGTAGCCCGCCTTCAGCGTCTTGATGGCCACCACGGCCTCGCGGCGCCCGGGCTGCTTGAGGCGGCCGCGGCACACCTCGCCGAACTCACCTGGTGGTGTGGGATGTGGGTGGGGTTGGTGATGTACGGGGGGGGGGGGGGAGTGAACAAAAGGGAGGGGGGGGTGGAGGATGGGGTCGGGGGGTGGTGGAGGAGAAGGTGTGGGGGGGGGGAGTGAGGGAGAGGGAATATTACTGGACGGTACGGAGGAGAAAGTGAGCATTCTGGAGTGTGGTGGTGGGAGCTATAGGGCTGCAACACTTCGAACTGATCGATTTAACCATTTTCTACAACGGGAAAAAAATACGATAATCGGTAATTTAATACAACTTTTTTTGCACATCGCAAAGTATACAATAAGTGGTTAATCGATTCATTGATATATGAAAATGTAAAAAAAATGAAGAAGAAAGAAAGAAAGAAAAAAAAAAGCTTCTTGATTAACTGCTTAATCAAAAAAAGTAATCCATAGAATAATCGCTATAAGTAAACAATGGATAGTTGCAGCAGCCCTACTGGGAACTGAGGGGAAAATGAACTAAAGGCAAAGCAAACGGGGGAGGAGGAGACAGAGACAGGAGAGAGAGGAGAGACAGGGACCTCACGGCAGGTCTAAGACGCTGGGAAAGAGAGAGAGAGAGAGAGAGAGAGAGAGAGAGAGAGAGAGAGAGAGAGAGAGAGACAGGATTGGAGGACAGACAGGGACCTCACAGGGTCTAAGACGCTGGGGAGAGAGGGGGGAGACGCCGTCCTGGATCGAGTGGCTGCGACCTCGGGGCGGTGGTGGAGGAGGGGGGAGGAGGAGAAGGAGAAGGAGAAGGAGAGAGGGGAGGAGGAGTGAGGAACTTGAGGGCTTTGCGTCTGGTGCCTTTGAGTGAGAGTGTGTTTATGAGGAGTAGAGAGAGAGAGAGAGAGAGAGAGAGCGAGAGAGAGAGAGAGAGAGAGAGAGAGAGAGAGGTGGGGGGGGGGAGGGGGAGGTCGGACAGTGGGAACAGACTGTCATTTGGAGGTGAACTTAGGACACGACATGCTCCCGGAGACAAAACAAAGCCCAGAGAAGCAGAGGAGAGAGAAGAGACTTTCACCTCCACCACCACCACCCCACGGCTCACAGCTATACAGTGGCAGAAGAAGAACTCAAGATACTTGAGTAGAAAAGTAGCAACACCACGATAATCGTTGCTGTCGGGCAGAAATCTCTCATCTCCATATAAACACTAAAAAAAAACGTGTTGTGTTTTTTTTGGTAAATGAACGCCCTACTAGATCATACTACAGCGTCAGTGGTGGAAAAAGTATTCAAATGTTTTACTTAAGTAAAAGTATCAATACTGCAATGTAGAAGTACTGTGTTACAAGTAAAAGTCCTGAATTCCAAATTTACTTACAAAAGTATTGGTATCAAAATGTACTTAAAGTACCAAAAGTAAAAGTAAAAAATGTTTGAAAATAGCTGATCTACAAGCTCACAACACGTCGTGATGCGACACGTTGTGAGCTTGTAGATCTGCTATTTTCAAATAGCCTAGGTATAAAACAGGGCTAAAGTGGTTAATGTATGTTTTATAATGTAATAATTTATATCTGCAAAGTAACTAAAGTTTTCAAATAATTGTAGTGGAGTAAAAGTACAATATTTGCCTCTGAGATGTAGTGGAGTAGAAGTAAAAGTATAGACAATTGGAAATACTCCGGTAAAGTAAAAGTACCTCAACATTTTACGTAAGTACAGTACTTGAGTAAATGTACTTAGTTACTTTACACCACTGTACAGCGTATGTATCAACAGTAGCAAATAGCTTGTAGATCTGCTACTTTGGATGCTCTTTCATTTGAATCCTGAAAGGTAACAGTCTTGTACATATGTGGTTTCCACCCGACAGAGACGATATATACAAATACTCTGTTACAGGCAAAAGGCCAGTGTTCAAAATTTGACTTGAGTAACAGTATAAAACTATTGGTATCAACACTTTAAGTACGAAAGTAAAAGTACTCAAATCTTTCAACATTAGTAAAAACTGATCTACAAAATCAGCTATTTTCAAATAACCCAAGTATAAAATCGGGCTTGAGTGGTTAATGTATGTTTTGTAATAATCTAAATCTGTTAAGTAACTAAAGCTGTCAAATAAATGTAGTGGAGTTAAAAAAAAAAGTACAATATTTGCTTCTGAGATGTGGTGTAGAAGTATTGAACAATGGAGCTACTCAAATAAAGTAACGGTATCTCAAAATTGTACTTAAGTACAGTACTTGGGTGAAAATACTTAGTTTACTTTCTACCATTGCAGAGATACTATGTTCCTTCTCTCTGGTCACAAGAGATTTAAGGGATTTATAAAGGGAATAAAAGATGGAATCATGCTTTGCTTTTCGTTATTGAGGAGAAACATTGTGCCTTGGTTTTACCTGCGCCGATAACTTCCTCTATCTTCACACAGGAGATGTCGATCTCTTTGGCAAACTCGTGGACAGCTTCGTTGGGGTCCTCGTACGTGAACGGGTCGATGTACACTTTCACCCCCGGAGAAACTGGAGACGGAGAGAATTTTCAATTTAGGCATTTAGCGAGACGCTCGATAAGGTAGTTAATCACATAAATAGAATGCAAAGAGAAAACAGTGTATAGTGCCTCAAGAAAACAAGGATACCAGCCAGGTAAACAATGAACCTAGCATCTGTCTAAACAACGTATGCTATCTAAATCCCATCCCGTACATTTGTGGTCGAGGAAAAACAAATGGCGAGGAGAATCATGAAGGACTTGCAGCATTTAGCCTTTACTGTACAAGTGTACAAAACTCACACACAAAAATAAATAGAAACATCTTCACATACAGTAGAGAATAAACCTGGATGTTTCTCACATTGGTCACATTTAACCCTTTGAGGCCGGGAAGGCATCTTTGGGCTATTCAAAAATAGCAGATCTACAAGCTCATAGCACGGCACCGAGTGCCGCGCTATGAGCTTGTAGATCTGCTATTTTTGAAAAATCGTGAAAATTTTAGCAAATCTTTGAATATATATATATTTTTAAAGCAAACATTTGTAACTAAAATCTTTGCTTCTGGGGGGATTCTACAAATGTCTTCTAAATCCTAGTTTTTAAAAAAATATATATATATATGTTGCTATAATCAGTGGTTCTCAAATGTTTTCATGCCAAGGACCCCCAAAATTATATGAATTTTGGCCGCGGACCCCCATCTAAAAATATTTTGTTCTAGGGACTCTCCCAGAAGTTGTAACAGAGTTAAAAATGTGCGCTACAGAAAAAGAAGATATTCAAAGATTTGCACACATTTTCACGATTTAAAAACAAAATAGCAGATCCACAAGCTCATAGCGCGGCTATGAGCTTGTAGATCTGCTATTTTTGAGTAGCCAAATAAATCTTAAAATGACACACAGAGGCGTTCCCGGTCTTAAAGGGTTAAGGTCATGCTGTAATATTATGAAGCATTTTTAAATATGACATAATTGAATAACAAGTGTGTTTAAAGTAGTAATTATTAACCACAGACGTGCCTACAGAGAAACTGTCACAGTTGTTTTGTTTGTTTGCGTTTGTTTGCGTACAAGTCAGCTGGACGTGACGGTGCTAGGTCATGCCAACCCGCTGAGCAAAACTATGTTGACAGAAAACTGTTCCATGAAGAATAATTAAGTTATCAATAAAGTGGTGGAATAATTGTATTGGAATAAAGAGTACAATATTTGCCTCTGGGATGTAGTGGAGTAGAAGTGTAAAGTACTGAAAAATGGAAATACACAAGTAAATGTACCTCAAAATTGTACTTTAACAACCCATTCAATCCGGGAAAGCTTTAACCATTATTTCATACTTTGCCTGTTCAAACATTGCAGATCTACAAGCTCATAGTGTGTCACATCGTGGCGCGCAATGAGCTTGTAGATCTGCTATTTTTGAAAAATCGTGAAAATTTGAGCAAATCTTTGAACATATATATTTTTGGAATCCACGCCTCAGGTCTTAATGGATTAAGTACAGTACTTGAGTAAATGTACTTAGTTACTTATCAGTGAGACAAACTTCAACATGACTTGAGGAGGATGTGAGTGCTTTCCGTGGGAACGGATTTGAAGGCTTGTTGTTTTTCCTGGTAATCTACTAATTTGACTGGACCATGAGTTCCATCCAGCAGATGCCGTTTCCTGCCTCGGTCAGCTGATTAGACTAATTCAATGAATCAGGTGCTTCACACACTAACACACACACGACACACACACACACACGCACGCACACACGCGCACGCGCGCACGTGCACATACGCAAACATACACACATGGTCTCGTGCACATACACACACAGATAGGTTTGTGCACGTATAGAAAACAGCACACAGCACATTCACATGTTCATACACAGATAGGTAGATTTTCAACCTGACTAACTTTAACCACTTGCCCCCTGACATCCCTATTTGGCCACGGACCCCCCATCCCAAAATATGTTGTTCCAGGGACCCCCCATATCAAAATATGTTGTTCCAGGGACCCCCCAGAAGCAAAGATTTGAGCTAAAAATGTTCGCTTTAAAAATATACATATATTAAAAAATGTGCAAACATTTTCACGATAAAAAAAAAAACAGATATACAAGCTCGTAGGTTGTAGATCTGCTATTTTTGAATAGCTAAAGTGTAAAATAATGATTTTTTTTTTTGCTCAAATCAAAAAATGACACAGATGCGTTCCAGGTCTTACTGGGTTAACTCCATATTCTAACTTTTTGAGTTTTTTTTCCGTAAAATCAACGCCCTACTTGATCCTACTACAGTGTCACACAAAAGCATCAAAATCTCTCCCTGTGAATTGTGTTTGCATAGAAGCTCGACAAAGCCGGTTGCACCGCGGTGGATACGAACCCTTGGACCCTGCGGTGGTGGTGGGCAGCTATAACTTTACCACTGCGCCCAAGTCTAAATGGTTTAACCCATTAAGACCGGGAACGCATATGTGTGTCACTTTTAGATTTCTTTGGGCTATTCAAAAATCAAGCTCATAGCGCGGCACCGAGTGCCGCGCTATGAGCTTGATTTTTGAATGAGCTTGATTTTTGAATGAGCTTGTAGATCTGCTATTTTTGAAAAAGAATCGTGAAAATGTGTGCAAATCTTTGAATATATATATATACATTTTTAACTCAAATCTTTGCTTCTGGGGGTCCCTTGAACAAAATATTTTCAGATGGGAGCCCGCGGCCGAATACATATCATTTTGGGGGTCCTTGACATGAAAAAAGTTTGAGAACCACTGATATTATAGCAACATGGGTTTTTTTCAGAAAACTGTTAGGATTTAGGAGACATTTGTAGAATCCCCAGAAGCAAAGATTTGAGTTTTAAATTATTGCTTTAAAAAAAATATATATATATATTGAAATATTTGCACAAATGTTCACAAATTTTCAAAAAAAATTGTAGCTATTTTTGAATAGCCAAAGAAATCAAAAAATGACACATAGATCTGACACCCGGTCTTAAAGGGCTAAAGAAGTTAAGCAGTGAAAGCACAACGTGGGTGTAAAACCGACAGCTACTCTGGTGTATAAATTCGCTGACTTGAGCTTTGGTTACAGAGTCGAGCCCTTGGCACAGAGTTGCGTCATGCGCCCCCTTCGGCAAGTCACTCAGCATATGCCTGGCACCAACCCCATGGGGGGTTATTAAGTCAAACCGAAAACTTTAGCTGTATTTTCATTGTTTGAGACTTTCAACAAAAGTTTTGAGAAGTCGTCAACACTGTGGGATATAGTTCTGAAGGCGTAGGGTACAACTTTTAGGCTCGTTAACTTCTTTTGGATTTTGGTTCACGTCTCTTTGATTGTCAACAATGTCATTCCGGCACCATAATCACAGCGCAAAACAAACAGAAAATTATCCACAGAGCAGCGCACAGGTGGCGATAGCAGCAGGTGACGCGTGCGGGTAGGGGTAGGTAGGCGGTGGAGCGCGCACAGTCGAGTCAAGTTATTTGTAGAGCACATTCAAACAACCAGTGGTGGAAAAAGTACTCAAATTCTTTACTTAAGTAAAAGTACCAATACTAAATGTAGGCTACTTGAGTAAAAGTACAAAAGCATTGGCATCAAAATGTACTTAAAGTACCAAAAGTAAAAGTACAAAAATGTTTTAAAATAGCAGATCTACAAGCTCACAACGAGTCGCGATGCGACGGGTTGTGAGCTTGTAGATCTGCTATTTTCAAATAGCCAAGGTATAACATAGGGCTGAAGTGCTTAATGTATGTTTTGTAATGTAATAAAATAAATATGCAAAGTAACTAGTAACTAAAGCTTTCAAATAATTGTAGTCGAGTAAAAGTATAACATTTGCCTCTGAGATGTAGTGGAGTAGAGGTAAAAGTATAGACAATTGGAAATATTCCAGTATAATAAAAGTACCTCAAAATTGTACTTAAGTACAGTACAGTTACTGTACTTTACACCACTGACAACAACTGAAGTTGTTGTCAGTGGTGTAAAGTTGACCAAAGTGCTGTACAATGAATCACTTTTGTTTTTATAATAAAGCTACTGTGCACAGTACAAAAGAGAGGAAATCACAGGCTACAGTAGCATAAAGACTCAAGTGCCACTAGATATGCAGTAGTATACTGTAGGTGTGTTTCACCGGTTCACTGGTTCGTTGACATTCTTTCGACAACGGATTCCCAAAGCATAGACATGGACTGGGCTTAGGTTTATGATACTCTAATATCTCTTTGAAAATCTGTCACACACATGCACACACACACACACGTTCATATTACTATACTTTTACATCAACATTTTAGGACGGCAATATTTTTGGTCATTTTTAACCCTAGCCACACACACACACACACACACACACACACACACACACACACACACACACACACACACACACACACACACACACACACACACACACACACACACACAAACACACGCACACGCACACACACGCACACGCACACTTACTGTATTGCTGCAATTTCTCTGTGTACTCCAGTTCCGAGCCGGTGCGTTGTTTCCTAAAAAAAAACACACACAAAACCAAATCACGTTCACAGTTAATAGTCTTCAAACTGTGCCCTTGACTTCAATAATATCCAAGTTAACTGACAACAGAAGGCTGTACAATTATATGATAATTTGTTCCAGCAATACTACTATTACTGCTGCTGATTGCTGGCGTTCCAAATTCTGGGACATGTCACGATAGGCGAACATTTGTCAAAAACGGGTGAACGTTCAGCAAAAAAATCGCAATGCAACGCGTTATTAGCTCGTAGATTGTTGTATTAGACACACAACAACGTATATAGGCTTTAAGTGGATGTCATTTTGTTGAGAGTGAGCGAAACATTACGTCCAAGGTGCGAGTTAACCCATTAAGACCTGGAACGCATCTGTGTCATTTTAGCTGAAAAGCATTATTTTACACTTTGGCTATTCAAAAATAGCCGATATACAAGCTCATAGCGCGGCACCGAGTGAGATCTACTATTTTTGAAAAATCGAGAAATTGTGTGCAAATCTTTGAATATGTATTTTTTAAACCAAACATTTTTTTTATTTTTTTATTTTTTTATCCCGCGATTTTTGTAACCCATTTTCTTCAACCAAACATTTCGAACTCAAATCTTTGCTTCTGGGGGGTCCCTGGAACAAAATATTTTGAGATGGGGGTCCGCGGCCAAATACATATCATTTTGGGGGTCCTTGACATGAAAAAGTTTGAGAACCACTGACATAGCAACATAATTTTTTTTTTCAAAAAACTGTTAGTATTTAGAAGACATTTTGTAGAATCGAAACCTCAGGCCAATGGGTTAATAAAACGAGAGGCTCACTTGAGGCAGATGACGGCTATGACCACCAAGGCCACGATGACCACCAGCCCCGCCGACGCCGAACCCACGATGAGAGGCAGCTGATCCTGGACCGATCTCTGAGGGTCACCTGGAATAAAGACGCAGACACACACAGTTTAATGACGTCGTCACAGACAGCAGGAAAACTTACATATCCGCAGTGTTGCCAGATTCTGTGAGAGAAACAAGCAACCAGGCCTAGGAAAACCAGCCCAAAAGAAGCGACTATGGGCCACATGAGCACTTTAACATAATCCTCAGCTATTTGAAAATAGCAGATCTACAAGCTCACAACGCGTCGCGATGCGACGCGTTGTGAGCTTGTAGATTGGCTATATTTTCAAATAAAATCTTGCGGGTAAATTATAATAAGCGGAACTGGCAACCCTGCATATCCGTCGTCATGTAGAAAGGAAAACATTGTTAAGATGCATGCTTGTATTTTGCATGCTTCATATCCAACCATCAAAGCAGCCAGGGTTTGATTTGATTTGCCAGGGGGGGATGGGAGGGAAAATGAGGATAAGTTTTATCGCCGTTTCCGGCTCAGACTGAGTTAAATGTGTTTGATATTTATGTTTGATGATATCACAATGTAATACAAACAACATTAACTCTGGCGGCAATATATACATATATATATATATATATATATATATATATATATATATATATATATATATATATATATATATATATATATTCTTTTTACAAATGACAAAATAACAAAAATAGCTCGCTTGTATATCTTCTATTTTCGCTAATTGTCGTACGAAGAAGCATAGAGGATGTAAACATTTTTTTTTTTACAAATTGAATCGCGAAAGCAGCCACGAGAGCTATGTTCAACATCTGTGTGGAAAAATGTAACTACCCAGATAATTGACAACAGACTCTAAAACACTGGTTCCCAAACTTTTTCAGCTCGAGGTCCAAAAGAGACACAATTACATTGTGAATTAATAACGTAAGCCCTATTTCAAAAATACTTTGAATATTTTATACAAGGTATATACAAAATGCTGTAATATGCCATATATATATATACATAAATGTAATATAGGACACTTAACTCTTTAAGACCAGGAACGCATCTGTGTTTCATTCTTTTATTTCGTTGGGCTTCAACAATAGCAAATATACAAGCATAGCGCGGCACATGAGCTTGTAGATCTGCTATTTTTGAAAAATCATGAAAAGTTGTGCAAATATTTGATTTTTTTTCTTCTTTTTTTGCGGAGATTTGTAACTCAAAATTTTGCTTCTGGAGGTTCCTGGAACTAAATATTTTACAAATGTAAAAAAAATATATAATCCAAGATTTTGCCACAAATATTCACAATTTTTCCAAAATAGTAGATCTACAAGCTCATGGCGCGGCACTCGGTGCCGCGCTATGAGCTTGTATATCTGCTATTTTTGAATAGCCAAAAAAATCAAAAAATGACGTGTTCCCGGTCTTAATGGGTTAAAAAAAAGGGAGCTATTTACTCACAACCCGTAAAAATGGATCCGTGACCCAAAAACACTGCTGTACAGAAGGAGCCATTCGAGTATAGGAGTAGAGATGAGCTATAGCCTTACTATGCAGGCTGGTGGTGAAGTCCATGGGAGTGCTGTAGCGTCCGTACCCGGCCACGGTGCGAGCTCGCACCTGGACCACGTACGGGGTGGCCGCCCTCAGACCCTCCACCTGGCCAGAGCTGTACTGGGAGGTGACGGTGTGGGACATGGCCTGGCCCTGCGGGAACACAAAAGACAAAACGTTTTTTTTTCTCTTTTTCTCTCCAGCTAGTTTAGTCGTTATGCCAATTAGGCTCTATTCACAGCAGCCATATTGGAAAGAAATTGGGCTCTTCCTTACTTCCTTCACAGGTGTTACCAATGATTCTAATGAAGGCTCTGTTACATTTATTGTAGCATAATGGTTCTCAAACTTTTTGATTTCAAGGACCCCCATAACTCTGAGAGTGTACAAATGGAACCAAATGGACCCTTACGGGTCCATTTGGTTCCATTTGTACACTCTCAGAGTTACACACCCGTAAGGGGCCTTTTGGAACCCCTTCAAGGAACCATGAGGGTCCCTGGACCACACTTTGAGACCCACTGGTGTAGAGTGTTTCCAGTGAGCCAACATGCACAATATCAGCACCCTGACTCTGTTTGACCAGAATGAAACAGAGCCTTCATTAGTATCATTGGTAACACCTGTGAAGGAAGTAAGGAAGAGGCCCAATTTCTCTCCAATATAGCGGCTATGCATAGAGCCACTTGACCCTTTGTGAGTGCCGCCCGTGGTCACGTCCCTTTTCCTTTGCCCTTTGGTTGCTGTTGTTTGGTTGTGCATAAATCCCCTCTCTCCATCCACTATAGACCATATTCACACGGCGGCCATGTTTCTATGAAGTCAATGAAAGTAGCCACCCCGGGTGGCGGCACTTTCAATGTTAAATTCCAATATGGCCGCCGTGTGAATATGGTCTATTACCACTGCCATTGGGGGAAAAAAACTAGTTTTTCAGTTGCCTCGTATTGATATTTCATGTATTCAATTCTTATTTCAAACTTGGCCTCAGTAAAAAGGAACATCTCGGGTGCAGTATTAGTGACTGGGCATAAAAAAAACTTTTCTCACAAAAAACTCAATATTTGTGGTAGTGTTGATTTCGTCGACTAAAACTATGACGAAAAATGTTGGTCGACTACCTTTTTTCACTGACGAAAACTAAATAAAAACTAAATAAAAACTAAGCTATGATGACTAAAACTAGGACTAAATATACTGACAATTTCGTCAACAAATAAAAACTAGACTAAAATGTTAGTGAGGGACGAGTGGAGAAGAGATCCAGTATAACTAAAAGACGAGTCATTTTATGTTTGGTTGCGTTCAGGTGTTGCGCATTGAAAATAGCAGATCTACAAGCTCACAACGCGTCGCGCTGCGACGCGTTGTGATCTTGTAGATCGGCTATTTTCAGAGTGCAGCCAAGTGTAAAATCAGCCATTACGACGGCATCGAGGCACCGGCAAAAGCATTTTTAGTCAACCAAATGAACTGTAGATTTAGTCGACTAAAATCTTATGATATTTAGTCGACTAAAATCTTATGATATTTAGTCGACTAAAACTAGACAGTAAAAAAAAACAGTAAAACATCTCAGATGACTAAAACATGACTAAAACTAAACAGAATTGTATTCAAAAGACTATGACTAAAACTAAATCAAAATGTGCTGTCAAAATCAACACCGCACCCGCCACGACTGGATTCCCTCCCCCGAACACGGGCCACTTGTGTTCGTATACGCACGGCGATGGATTCGAACCCCTAGACTCCACCGTGTTGGGCAGATACTTTATCACTGCGCCACCCGAGCGACTAATACAAACACAAACACTTTATACAAGGTTGTGTTTCTATGATATTTTCAGCTCAAGTTTTATTCCATCGCAGAGAAACGTTAGTTTTAGTTTTTTCTTGCTTCTCTGGGGACATCATGAGAGGACTTTGATGCCGAGATCACAGGTCAAAAATGAATGCTAAACGACTTCGGGGATCCCAATTAATACAGTACGTCTCTAATTTTAGGCTAAATCTTTATTTGTCATAAAACAAAGTGTCGCAGCTGATGGATTTCAAAACCTCATAACAGCTTAATTCGTACTTTGTTCCATGTGGCGCTGCACACCGATAATCGCCAATCTACGCGCTCTGTTTTCGGTGCGAGACACCAGAGTGCAACTACGTGTAAATCCGGCTTAATCCGTTCATCTGGTCTCACTGTTTGCTCTCTTCCTGACATGTTTCTGTTTATGTAACTAGAGAACTAATGCCTGTTGCAAGTTCCTTCTGATGTGTCAGAGAGAAAACACAAACACCATGCAACATAAAACATGTAAAAGGACAATTCACTAATAAATAGCTTGACTGATGGGAGCGTTCAGATATGAACTAATTAGCTAATGATTACTTCAGTTCGTTAATCCAGTGGTTCTCAAAGTGGGGTATGGGGACCCTCAGGTTTCCTTGAGGGGGTTCCATGGGGTCCCCAGCTAAATGACTGATAGTTAGGATTACCAAATGGACCCTTACATACTTTGTAACAGGCTCTATGCACAGCAGCCATATTATCACTTCCTTCACAGGTGTTACCAATGATACTAATGAAAGCTCTGTTCCATTTAGTGTAGCACAGTGGTTCTCAGATCTTTCAGATTTTCACGACCCCCATAACTCTGAGAGTGTACAAATGGAACCAAATGGATCCATTTGGTAAGGGTCCATTTGGTTCCATTTGTACACTCTCAGAGTTACACACCCGTAAGGGGCCATTTGGAAACCCCTAAAGGAACCATGAGGGTCCCTGGACCACACTTTGAAACCCACTGATGTTTCCAGTGAGCCAACATGCACAATATCAGCACCCTGACTCTGTTTGACCAGCATGGAACAGAGCCTTCATTAGTATCATTGGTAACACCTGTGAATGTCTTCACAATATGGCTGCTGTGCATAGAGCCTACTCTGAGTACAAGCTGAACCATATGGACCCGTACACTCTCGGAGTTATGGGGTTTCCGTGGCCCTAATGTATATCGTCTCTGTCGGGTATAGAAACCTCATTATGACCAAAACTGTTTCAGGATTCAAATTCAAAAGTAGCAAAAGTAGAAGATCTACAAGCTCCAAACTCGTCGCTTCGCGCCGTGTTTTGGGCTTGTAGATCTGCTGCTTTTGATGCTTTTGTGGCCCGCTGTAGTATGGTCAAGTAGGGCATTCATTTGATGAAAAAACACAAATAGTTAGAATATGGAGATAAGAGGTTTCTTCCCAACAGCAACAATATGCTAATTTGGCGTATTTTTGCACGACACTCGACATACAAGGTTTCTCCCCGACAGCGACAATATTTATATTACTGTTGTGAGCTATTGCTGTTGGGAGCTTAAAGATTGGCTAGTTTTTTTGCAGTGCACGACACTATCGTATGAGAAATTAGGCCCTTCGTTTCAGGAATAAACCTAAAACGTTCAAACACAGTATGGAGAATGATACAAGGTTTCCGCCGGCCGAACAGCAACGATAAATAACTGCTGGCAGGCCGGTGTCATCTCTCTCACCCTCTCGTAGTATTTGATCTCGTAGTCGAGGATGACCCCGTTGGGCTTCTCCGGGGGCAGCCATGACAGACTGAGCGTGTCTGCGGTGGACCTCATCAGATGAACGGTGGGCACCGCCGACGGCGCTGGAGATGGAAAAACACATGGCTGGTTTAATAAATGGCAAGCGTGTCATTCCAGAAATATCACGTCAAAAAGGTTTCGAAACAAATGGTGGGTCGCTTTGTTGTTTTTTCAAAGGGCAGCAGCGGGTGATTCAAGTCCTAGAGATGACAAAGGGAAAAGTTTGATGCACTACGCACTTTGAATAAAACTATACTGAATGATACATTCCTAGGCCGTGACAGCCCCCTAAAATAGATTAATATCACACAAAACAGGACACACTGGCAAGCTACAAAAGATACAAAACTACAAAGCCACCCAGTATGTCTGCACGTCCCCGAGTTGCGGTTGAAGAGTTCGGCAACACGCTCGTTGATGTCATGTAACGTGCGTCCTGTGAGCGAGCAACATATAAAGGAAAATATAAAGGCTTGGCTTAAAAACAAAAGGGAATTAACTGGCAGGTGGAAGTAATTAGTTTTTTCCGCCTCCATTACAAACAGGACTTGTTTGGAGAGAGAAGGTAAACGATTGCTCGTTTTGTAGCTTTGTAGCTGCTAGTGTGAAGTTGAAGCCAGCTCGACTTTATCTTGTAGCTTTGTACCTTTTTCGGGCGTCAGCTTATATGTTCATGTGGCTGGCTTCCATTGAAAATGAATGGTAGCCTGTATTTTTTTATCTGCTAGTGCAGACCCCCAAAATTCATGCTGCGGACCCCTATCTGAAAATATTTTGAGCCAGGGATTTACACGATTTGTTTACAAATATTTTTTTCAATAAAAAAACCCCCAAAACAATTAAGACGGCCGGCCCCTTCAGCGCCAACGGCGTACAAATAACCGCTCCGCAACGGTTTTTTGAAATTCTTCAACCAAACTCCAACCTCCCACGTTTACAACAACCTTGCAAAAGTTTGACCTTTTCCAGCTTCTCCGGAGCTGTGTTGTCTCTAAATCATCTTAATTGCCAATCATTGCCAAGGGCCAATAAACACCCATTCAGGCAGATATAGTAGTGGTGGGGCTAACAGCGAATGAAACGAGTGTCTTTGAAAAAGGTGCTGACCAGCGTGGACAGCGAGAGTGAGAGATATTAAGTGGTAGACGCTGACGAGGTGACATTCATTAAGAAAGATTAGAACGTTATAAGATAACGTGCGCTGAGTGCTGATGGCGGGGGATGTACACCATAAATTCGCTCACTTTGAACAATAAACTCTTGAAACTGAGAGGTATCGCATATTGCGGGCCTCTTAATGACTGTGCTCGGTTGATGTTTACAGACCGTAGTAATAGTTAGGACAGTAAAAGCTGCCACCGAGAGTGACATTGACTGGGGAAAAGAAAGATTTACCAAGCGTCCCGTTCGATGGCTGGACGTTAAGTGTTATTGATTGACGCAGTGCTACCGATCAGCTCTGCTTTGTTGGGATGGCTCAAATGATATCGACTTGGTGTTTTTACGATGCCGGTTCTCAACGTCGAGTTCGGGGACCACCAAGGGTCCAAATATAGACCAGTAACAGGTCTGTAACTCAGAGTGAGTACAAATGGAACTAGAAAACGGAAGGTTCCTGGTTCGATACCCGGCTCCGCCTGGGTTAGTGTTGAAGTGTCCTTGTCCTTGAGCAAGACACTGAACCCCTAACTTCTCCCGATGAGCAGGTTGGTGCCTTGGTTTTTCCTCTGTCGTCGGTGTGTGAATGCGTGTGTGTGTGACCGGGAAAGCGCTTTGGATAAAGACGCCACATTAAGGCACCATTTACCAAATGGGGATCCGTGGACTAATGCAAGTCAAACTGGGGCTGTTAAGGAAATATTGGACTGTCAAATACTGATTTATCATTTAATGATTGTATGGGAGACGTTATTTGACTATGATATTCCATTCCCTCCAAGCCCACACCATTGCGACACGATGCCCTGAAAACTTGCCTTTGATCTGAGTGGCCTGAGGTGTTACTCCTTTTGTTAGGGAGATAAACCAGCTGTCTGTGAGGGCGTGGTTTTGAAAGGTGAAATAGTCTGGGTGTGCTTTGGGACAGAGCGGAGCTCAGGGTTCATGCCCTCTGGCGCTTGGGTGACAGGACAGTATAGGCCTGTCACAATTATCATATAATCGTCTAATCGCAATCATTTTATATAATCACAATTATTTTTTGCATAATCGTCATAATCAATTCCATGTTAAAAAATGTCAGATATTTTCAAAAAGTAAAAGCAAAAATAGTGGAAATAGCAGATCTATAAGCTCAAAACGCGTCGCATCTGAGCTTATAGATCGTCTATTTCCACTATTAATGACTATTTTTAAGTATAAAGTAATTAAATATGTGTTATTTGTCATATCTACCCCTGGGCAACTTTTGTTTACGAAGGCTAAAAGCCAAACAGAAATGTAATTTTTATTCATAATGTTCCATTCATTTTCAACGACATAGATCGGCTTTTGTAAAATGTTCACAAAAGCTCACAACGCGTCGCGATGCGACGCGTTGATAGGCTATCTTGTAGATAGGCTATTTTCTTTTTTTTTCTTAAATTTTTTATCCCGCGATTTTTGTAACCCATTTTTTTCACCCAGTGCCAATTTCCTAAGTGATCCTGGGCGCTACACCAGCCCTACACCAGCACCCCACAGTAGGGAGGCCAGGGCCGAGCTCATGCTTCCTTCAGGCATGAGAGCCAACTGACCTTCTTGTCACCTGACAGGGGGGAGTTTCCCTGGTTGGACGTAGCGCGTGGAAGGAACACGTTATTCCAACCAGTTCCCTTCCCCTCCATCAGGCGCCCCGGCTGTCATGGGGGAGGCGGTATAGCGACCAGGATTACTACATGTTTTTGTGACGGTATTAACTACCCTAGGAGACACGGGGAGAACATGCAAACTCCACACAGAGTAGGCCCTTTCGCCAACCCCACCTAGGGTATGGGCGCTGATGACGCGGAGGAGAAGACACGCCCCCAGCGCCCACAGCGTCCCCGGCGGGAATCGAACCCAGGACCTTCTAGCTGTGAGGCGACAGCGCTACCGACTGCGCCACCGTGCCCCTGAGATAGGCTGTATAAAATAGGGCTAAAGTGGTAAATGTATGTTTCATAATATCATACTTTATATCTGAAAAGTAACTAGCAACTAAAGTTGTCAAATAATTGTAGTGGAGTAAAAGCACAATATTTGCCTCTAATTGTAGTGGAGTAAAAGCACAATATTTGCCTCTGAGATGTAGTGGAGTAGAAGTAAAGGTATTGGAAATTGGAAATACTCAAGTAAAGTACAAATACCTCAAAATTGTACTTGAGTACAGTACTTAAGTAAATGTACAGCCGGAATGTAGACGGCATCCGGGAGCAGTTTGGGTTGGCGCCCCAGTCTGTGTCTTCCGTGAGGAAGAAGCCCAACAAATCCACGGTGAGGCCTTTAAGGAGGGCCATTCAAGCAAGCCGCAAAGGGAGCCTGCAGTACCACCACGGGCCAAGACACCATCACACCAGAATGAAATGTTTGGAGCGGGGGAGTCTGGTGCAACGCTCAGGTCCTGGACCTGGTGAGACGGAGGAGGAGCCCGGCCAGGAGGCCATCCACAGAGCCTAGCCCCTCCACGTACCAGAGACTCTCCTCTCCCCCATTCCTGGCAGAGTAGTTTCGGACAAGCGTATTGAGTGGCCCTGTCTTTCCCTATTTAGGACTGACCGTGGGTAGCTACCTGGGACATAAGTCGGGGCTTGATCAACCCTGACTGGGTCACCTGGGCGAGGGTGTATGTTGCGAGACCCGAAACATCCTATGACCCCAGGCTACAACACTGATGATACGTCCCAGGTGCATCCATGTGATGTTTTTTCGTTATAGTTACTTTCCACCACTGTAATAAGGACTGTCTATCTGCCACCCTGACATGTACGTGAAGGTCGAATACAACACGCAAGCAAGCTGTGACACTTAAACGGAATGTTACATTATTTGTTACACTGTTTGTTTTGCTTACTTTGCGACATGTCTGCTAGTTTCATTGTTTCATTGCTACTTTGCAGAAGGGCGTACAGTTTTTATTCAGCGTTCACTATAGTGTTCACGTGTTTATAGGATGATGTATTTGCACCGTATTAGCCATAGTACTGGTGACAGTAGATTTATATTGTTGTCTGTTGACAATGTGTTGATCTGTGAGCCCAGCCCACCTGCTATTTACAGATATAACTGCCAGATTACCGGCAGCTTATGCTCGACTCAGCTCCTTCAACTCTCTGGAATAAAGGATTCTGTGACTGGTATTATTTCCATAGTGTCGAAGCATCTGTGTCATTTTTTGATTTGAGCTAAAAAGCATTATTTTACACTTTGGGCTATTCAAAAATAGCAGATATACAAGCTCATAGCGTGGCACCGAGTGCCGCGCTATGAGCTTGTAGATCTGCTATTTTTGAGAAATTGTGAAAATTTGTGCAAATCATTGAATATATATATTTTTTCAAGCGAACATTTACTTAAGTAAAAGTACAAAAGTATTGGTATCAAAATGTACTGAAAGTACCAAAAGTAAAAGTACTGAAATGTTTGAAAATAGCAGATCTACAAGCTCACAACACGTCGCAATGCGACGCGTTGACATAGGCAAAAATCGCCTATGACGACTGAAGTGCCCTTGAGCAAGGCACTGAATTCCCAACTGGAGCTGCTCAGTGACCAACAGTATAAGATGTGTGTGTGTGTGTGTGTGTGTGTGTGTGTGTGTGTGTGTGTGTGTGTGTGTGTGTGTGTGTGTGTGTGTGTGTGCGTGCGCGTGCGCGTGTGCCCGTGTGCGTGTGTGTGTGTGTGTGTGTGTGTGTGTGTAGTGTGAAGCAGAGCGCTCCTGAAAAAGATAATTTGTTCTCAGCGAACCTCCCCTGCGGGTAGAAAAAATAAAACAGGTTGAGAACCAGTGTTTTTATGCCATGGAACTGACCGGCTTGGTTGGTGGTGATGTTGACAGTGGAGTAGCTGGGGGCGGTGGGGCTCTTCCCGGACACTCCGTTGACGGCCTGCACCTCGAAGCTGTAGCGGGTGTGCGCCAGCAGGTTGCGGACCACCACCTTCTTCTGCCGCAGGCCCAGGCGGCGCGGCGCGATGTCCACGTTGTCGTCGCAGCGCGTGCACGGGCCGAGGTCCCGCGTGCACTTCTTGCACACCACGTTGTAGACCAGGTCGCTGCGCCCGCCCGTGTCCCCGGGCTCCTCCCACTCCAGGGACAGCGAGGTCTCGTTGACGTTGGAGATGACGCTCTGAGGGGCCAGGGGCACGGCTGGAAAGGAAACGCAATGCAAACAGGGGGCTGTTACGACAAGGACATTTTTACTTGATGGTTATTTGTCGTATTATTTGTTAGTTTCAGAGGTCACATGAGGGAAGGGGACTGAATAAAAATGACTTTTGTACTTTTACTCCAAGCCAAATTTTGACTTAGTAACACAGTATGTCTACATTGTGGTATTACCACCCCTGCCTTCCAAGCAGTTCATTCAGTATTCTCATTGCTTCCAATACGGCAGAAAAAGAAGCATGGTCTAATAATCTCCTGTAAGAGGCTGGCACATGGCACTATTTCATGTACAAAAGAAAGGCTTTACAAAAAAATAATCCTATTGCTTTTTAGATAAGAGCATTTTACCCCCCTACAAAGAACTATAATAGAACACTTTCAGTGGTGTAAAGTAACTAAGTACATTTAATTAAGTACTGTACTTAAGTACACTTTTGAGGATTTTTTACTTTACTGGAGTATTTCCCATTTTCAATACTTTTACTTCTACTCCACTACATCTCAGAGGCAAATATTACACTTTTACTCCACTGCAATTATTTGAAAACTTCAGTTACTAGTTACTTTTGAGATATATGTTATTATACTATAGAACATACATTAACCACTTTAGTCCTATTTTATACCTAGGCTATTTGAAAATAGCCGATCTACAACGCGTCGCATCGCGACGCGTTGTGAGCTTGTAGATTGGCTATTTTCAAACATTTCAGTACTTTTACTTTTGGTACTTTCAGTACATTTTGATACCAATACTATTGTACTTTTACTTAAGTAAATGTTGAACACCAGACTTTTATTTGTAACAGAGTACTTCTACATTGCAGTATTGATACTTTTACTTAAGTAAAATATTTGAGTACTTTTTCCAACACTGCCCCCCACAAAGAACTATTCGAACACTTTGTACATCTCAGTGAAAATTCCAAGGATCATGCACATGAACTTGGAGTAGGAGATGGGTGAAAAAAATACAAAATAAACATCCTTTGAAAACACAGATAATATAAATCAATAAATCATCATATTCATAAAACGGCAAGAGGAGTATAGGATTTTATCCGTTTCAAGGCAAACATAATGCCGATTTCAGGCAGCCATTATGAAGAAATGTCCCCCTGCACAAAGACTCGGCTACGCATAAATAGCAACATAAATAGTTATACACGCCGCCGACGGTCCCCGCGCGAACGCCTCGCCGCTATCACAGAACCTTGGATAACCCATTAAGACCTGCAGGCTGACTCTAAAAAAATAAGTCTTTGTTGCTATATCGGCGGTGCTCAAACATTTTCATGTCAAAGACCCCCAAAAGCATATGTATTTGGCTGCTGACCCCCCCCATCTCAAAATAAGTTGTTCCAGGGCAAAAATTGCTTTAAAAATATATATATTCAAAGATGTGCACACTGGTGTAGCAGAGTGTTTCCAGTGAGCCAACATGCACAATATCAGCACCCTGACTCTGTTTGACATGAATGGAACAGAGCCTTCATTAGTATCATTGGCAACACCTGTGCAGGAAGGATGTTTAAAAAACAGCAGAACTACAAGCTCGTAGATCTGCTATTTTTTGGATAGCAGCTAAAAGTATAAAATATGGCTAAAAATCTAAAAGGACACGGACGCTTTCCCGGACTGAATGGGATAATGGAGCGTGAGGAATGGCAGCGGAATTCATTTTCTTGTATCAGCACACCCACAGGGCCGCCCGCCGCGTCTCAATAAACACTCCTGTAGTTTTGACTAAAGAGCCTCGCGACACTAAAAAATAATACGATCACCTCTGAGGGGCGACAACAAAGTTTTAGGATCAGCGGCCGATCGCCTTTCATCCTATTAACTGAGGGAGAGGAGCGAGGGAGTTGCTCTCTCCTTTAACCCATTAAGGCCTGGAACGCATCCGTGTCATTTTTTCATTTGAGCAAAAAAAAAAAGCATTATTTTTTAATTTAAAATGTGTGCAAACTTTAAACATATTTATTCTTTCAAAGCGAACATTTGTATCTCAAATCTTTGCTTCTGGGGGATCCCTGGAACAAATTTTCACGATAAAAATAAATAAATAGCAGATCTACAAGCTCATAGTGCGGCACTCGCTATGAGCTTGTATATCTGCTATTTTTGAATAGCCCAAAGAAAATAAAAAAAATTACACAGATGCGTTACCGGTCTGAATGGGTTAAGAGCGTTCCGCTGGGGGAACGGAAAAATCCATCTCGTCTCAGTGAAGGGAAGGACAGACGCCACGCCAACGCGTGCGCGCAGCGCCGGCTCGACGGTGCGAACCGGAGGCCAGTGGTACGATGGACAAAGTACTGGGGGTTCTATACCAAAGTATAGATACTCCCGGTTAACTATGGTTACTCAGCTACAAGTGAAAGTTGCTCCGTCAGATTTGTGCTCGAGTTAAATACTTGAAATTGAAAAAGATATATATACTGAAGTATTCAAAAGTACAAATTACAAAGTACATTTTATTTTGAATGTCAATGCAATGCTGTGTTTTTTCAAAAACCTTTTCCAGAAATATTCAAAATCCACAAGCTCACAGCGCGTTGCATCGCGGCACGTTGTTGTCATTGGTGGAAAGTAATTAAGTACATTTACTCAAGTACTGTACTTAAGTACAATTTTGAGGTATTTTTACTTCACTGGAATATTTCCATTTTTCAGTATTTTTACTCCACTACATCTCAAATATTGAACTTTTACTCCACTACAATTATTTTAGTAACTTTAGTTACTAGATACTTTGTAGATTTAGATTATTATTACAAACATACATTATCCCAAAATAGCCGATCTACAAGTTTACACTGCGTCGTGTTGCGAAGCATTGTAAACTTGTAGATCTGCTATTTCAAAAGATTTGAAAACTTGGCACATTCTGCATAATGAGCACTTTCTACTTCTGGTACTTTAAGTACATTTTGATACCAATACTTTTGTACTTTTACTCAAGTAAATTTTGAATACCAGACTTTCACTTGTAACAGAGTATTTCTACACTGCGGTATTGATACGTTTACTTAAGTAAAAAAAAACACCACTGGTTGTTGCGTGAGCATGTAGATTTCACAAATTACAGTACACTATATTTGAAATAGGACTATAGGTGGTTAATTCATAATGTACCTTTTCCCTTCCTAGAAACGACACGGTACAACATTTGTCTTTGAGAATGTACTGGAGTGAGCTCAGTTCGGGGCTCTCCCCAGGCTGGCAGAGGGAGAGTAGCGCCCAGGATTACAGCTTAGGCATTGGCACTGGGTGAAAAAAATAAGGGTTACAAAATCGTGGAATAAAAAAGATTTAAAATTTTTTTTAGTGGAGTGAAAGGTATCCAATCCGCGAGAATACAAACACTCATGTAAAGTAACGAGAGAGACCCAAAGTAAATGTACTTCATCACATGTCCACCACCGCCAAAGGCTTTTCAGGACGTCTCCCGTTCCTCCTGCTCTCCCACACACAGATCAAACCACCCGTCCGTACAGTTCAGCTCCGCCGCGGCTGGCTGGCCGCGAGCGAGCGAGGGGCTTCTGTTCTGCTCGCCCTGTCCTTTCTAATTAGGCCGACACCGCTTGGAGTGGAGCCTCTTCTAACCCAATGAGACCTGGAACGCATCTGTGTCATTCTTTTTTATTTGAGCTAAAAAAATAATCATTATTTTACACTTTTGGCTATTCAAAAATAGCAGATCTACAGATCTGCTATTTTTGAAAAATCGGGAAAATGTGCGCACATCTTTGAATATATATATTCTTTTAAAGCAATTTTTTTTAACTCAAATCTTTGCTTCTGGGGGGTCCCTGGAACAAAATATTTTGAGATGGGGGTCCGCGGCCAAATGCATATACATTTTGGGGGTCTTTGACATGAAAAACTTTTGAGAACCACTGACATAGGAACATGTTTAAAAAAAAAGAAACTGTTAGAATTTAGAGGACATTTTGTGGAATCGGAACCTCAGGCCTTAATGGGCTAATTGGACACAAGCTATAACACACACTGGCACACGCACACACACACACGCACGCACACGCACGCACACACACGCACGCACACACAAAAGCACGCACACACACACACACACACACACACACACACACACACACACACACACACACACACACACACACACACACACACACACACACACACACACACACACACACACACACACACACACACACACACACACACACACACACACACACACACACAGCCAAGCTGCCAGCCGTACTCTATGGCCAGGACTCTCATATAGTCCAACATACAGTAGTACCACGAATACACAGCGGTAGGAAAAAGTACTCACATTTGTTCACAACACTGCAAGGTAGAAATGCTCTGTTACAGGTAAAAGTCCGGAATTCTAAATTTACTTGGTAAAAGTACAAAAGTATCGGTATCAAAATATACTTAAAGTACTCCTTATGCAGAATGTCCCATTTTACACGTTTTCAAATGTATACAAATCTTTTGAAAATAGCTGATCTACAAGCTCACAATGCGTCGCAAAAAGTAACTAAAGTTTTAAAATAATTGTAGTGGAGTAAAAGTACAATATTTGCCTCTGAGATGTTGTGGAGTAGAAGTAAAAGTATAGCAAATTGGAAATTACTCCAGTAAAGTACAAATACCTCAAAAGTGTACTTAAGTACAGTACTTAAGTACATTTCCTTACTTTCCACCACTGCGAATACATTGGCACAATTTCTAGATTGAGTGTGTGTGTGTGTGTGTGTGTGTGTGTGTGTGTGTGTGTGTGTGTGTGTGTGTGTGTGTGTGTGTGTGTGTGTGTGTGTGTGTGTCCTCCGGGCTATGGTCGATGCCTACACCCCTGCCCGACCACTTCGGTCTGCCACCTCGGGGCGACTGATTGCCTCGTCACTCAAGGGTCCTTCTGGCCGATCCACACGGTCACGACTCTTTTCTGTTCTGGCCCCACAGTGGTTGAATGAACTTCCCACTGATGTTAGGACAGCAGAGTCACTGCCCATATTTCGCCGCAGACTGAAAACCCACCTCTTCAGGAAACACTACCCTTCCTCTCTGCCTGACCTACTTGTTGTTAACTAGTTGTACGAACGCTTGTTTTCTATTGCTGTATTGTTTATTGGATCTTGTTTAGTCTATACACTTATTTGTTTTAGCTCATGCTCATTTGATTTAGCTATTTTGTCTCATCTGTTTAAGGAAATAGGTAGCTGATATATTGCACTTTTACCTTAGCGCTAGGTATACTCTTGGTTGCTTGTTTTTGCAGAAAATGCACTAAAGACTTCTGGTGATTAGTAGTTTTCGTTCCCTACCTATGTTGAATACACTTATTGTAAGTCGCTTTGGATAAAAGCGTCTGCTAAATGACTGTAATGTAATGTAATGTAATGTAATGTGTGTGTGTGTGTGTGTGTGTGTGTGTGTGTGTGTGTGTGTGTGTGTGTGTGTGTGTGTGTGTGTGTGTGTGTGTGTGTGTGTGTGTGTGTGTGTGTGTGCTTGTACATACTGTATCGTCTCTGTTGGGTGGAAACCTCATACACGAAAAGTTAGAATATGGAGATAAGAGGTTTCTGCCCGACAACAACGGTATGTGTCTTGCAGTCTGTGCTATCTGCCTGCATGTCTGCCTATATGCAGTGGTGGGAAAAGTACTCAAATGTTCCACTTAAGTAAAAGTATCAATACTGCAATGCAGTAAGGAGAAGTCCGGAATTCAAAATTTACTTGAGTAAAAGTACAAAAAGTATTGGTATCAAAATGTACTTAAAGTACCAACAGTAAAAGTATTAAAATGTACTAAAAATAGCCTAGGTATAAAATAGGGCTAAAGTGGTTAATGTATGTTTTATAATATAATCATTTATATCTGCAAAGTAACTAGTAACTAAAGTTTTCATATAATTGTAGTGGAGTAAAAGTACAATATTTGCCCGTGAGATGTAGTGGAGTAGAGATATAAGTATAGACAATTAGAAATACTCCAGTAAAGTAAAAGTACCTCAAAATTGTACTTAAGTACAGTACTTGAGTATATGTACTTAGTTACTTTACACCACTGCCTATATGTACACAGTTTCCCGCGTGAGCGTGACAGTGCACGGGGCCGTGTGTGTGTCATTTAGTGCGGTGAAAAAGGGTCTCTTGTGTGTGTGTGTGTGGGGGGGGGGGAGGAGGGGTGTGAGAGAGGAGGAGTGAGGGTGGGGCATTTCACACGGTCAAGGCCGCGTCACATGTCGGTTCCCATCAAAGCGCAATTTGCCCGTGCGCTGCTGCGTCTCCGGGAAAGCCTGCCTGTCTCCGCATGGAGAACAAGAAGCGGGACAGCGAGGTCATATAGCGTCAGTCACAGAACCACCACAGACCTATAGTTATCAGAGAAACGCACTCTGTGTTGGCATTTTTTACGATTTTCTTCCACACACCCCCCGCCGATAAATGTGTGTCCGGTGAAGAAGGGGAAAAGGCTCTGGAGTCAACTCTCTATCATACTTTATATCTGCAAAGTAACTAGTAACTAAAGTTTTCAAATAATCGTAGTGGAGTACAATATTTGTACAATATTTGCCCCTGAGATGTAGCGGAGTAGAAGTAAAAGTATCGACAATTGGAAATACTCCTGGAAAGTAAAAGTACCTCAACATTGTACTTAAGTACAGTACTTGAGTAAATGTACTTAGTTACTTTACACCACTGCATGCTAGTGATGATGCACTTTGTCAATGAAAACACTCATGGGACAAATCAATAGATAGAGCAGAAGCTGTTAGGGTTAGAACTCTTGCCGTGTGATCTGTGTGGTGCTTAACCACAAACTACAGTGACTGACCGCACGAACCCTAGCATGTGTTTTGTTTCAATGCTCCCCTCCCCCACACACACATTTCTGTGTTGTCACCGCTGTTGTATCCTACCGACTCACCTGCCGGTGAGGAGCCCCCCACCGGGAGGACGTAGAGCCTTCGTCCTACTCCTCCCGCCTAACGCTCCCTGCTGACAGGTGCCGCCCCAGCCCGTAGGAATACGTGCAGTGACAATTATCACCCTCCCTGCCTGGCTTCCCTCCCCCGAACACGAACACAAGGCTCTATGCACAGCATCCATATTATCACTTCCTTCACAGGTGTTACCAATGATACTAATGAAGGCTCTGTTCCATTTAGTGCAGCACACTAGCCTGGTTCCAGACCATAGACCCCGCCCACTCTCTGAGTGGACTGCTCCTCTTGGTCTGGTGTCATAATGTGAGCCTATGGCTTTTCACGGTCGAAGAAAAACCTGTCAAATCAGAGTCGGAGGTGGGGGTGGTCTAACGACAAGCCAATCAGCGAATATCTGCTAAAACAAGCTGTGCGATGACATCAGATGTAGGCGGATCCGTGGATCTCTTGTGATTGGTTTAGGGACATTTGAATCCCCTCCCCCTGGTAATCGCGGACACTGCAGCCAATGTCAGCCTGAAGCTACACGCAGCTTCAGGCTGATAATCAGGCTAGCAGCACACAGTAGTTCTCAGACGTTTTGATTTCCACGACCCCAATAACTCTGAGAGTGTACAAATGGAACCAAATGGACCCTTACGGCTCCATTTGGTTCCATTTGTACACTCTCAGAGTTACACACCCGTAAGGGGACATTTGGAACCCCCTGAAGGAACCATGAGGGTCCCTGGACCACAATTTTAGACCCACTGGTGTAGCAAAGTGTTTTCCAGTGAGCCAACATGCACAATATCAGCACCCTGACTCTGTCTGACCAGAATGGAACAGAGCCTTCATTAGTATCATTGGCAACACCTGTGAATTTCTTCACACTATGTCTGCTGTGCATAGAGCCTATTGCGTTCGTGTGTCAGACGCCCGACAAAGCCGGATGCACCGCGGTGGATTTGAACCCACGGCCTCCGCGTGGGCTAGGCCTAGCATTCATATAGCGTCTAACAGATGGTGAAAATAACCGATCTCCACTTTTGGCCGTTTCTAACTAGCCGAACATCACAGACATGAATGCGTGATTGGGTCAGAAACTCAAGGGTTGCGCTCGTGATTTATATTGTTTTACTTCTGGAAAATCTGGCAGCAACGTATCAGCGGACTGTGTTAACCTATTAAGACCGGGAACGCATCTCTGTCATTTTTACATTTCTTTGGCTATTCAAAAATAGCAGATATACAAGCTCAAATGAGCTATTGCTATGAGGACAAATTTATCAAATCTTTGAATATAAATATATGTTTTAAAACGAAAAATGTTAACTCCGATCTGTGCTTCTGGGGGTCCCTGGAACAATTTCAATTCAATTTTATTATTTTGGGGGTCCTTGACATGGAAAAATTGGAGCACCACTGATATAGCAACATACTGTTAGGATTTAGAAAACATTTTTAGATAATGTGATGTGTATTTGGCCACGGACCCCCATCAAAAATGTTTTGTTCCAGGGACCACCCAGCAGCAAAGATTGGAGTTGCAAATGTTCGCTTTAAAAAATACATATATTCAAAGATTTGCACATATTTTCCACGATTTTTCAAAAGAAAATAGCAGATCTACAGGCTCATAGCCGCGCTATGAGCCTGTAGATCTGCTATTTTTTTGAATAGCCAAAGAAATCTAAAAATGACACAGACGCTTTCCCGGTCTTGAGGGGTTAAAGAAAGGTTGTCTGATAAGGTAACCTCTATGATAATCACTCTCCGACTGATTACAAACACAACCAGATGGCAATTAATTAATAGTGGGAGATAGTGCACACAGACGTTGCCCACGGTTGCATCTGTCACCAGAAACGCTTAAATCTCTCAGAGAAAAAAATTATGTATTGTCAAAACAACGTTGAAGGAGGTTGATGAAAACAAACGTTTCAGAGATCCAGGTGGCAAAAAATCACCATTCCAGCTGGTTCGCGAAGTGGGGTCCTGTTGGGGGGGGGATGGGTTCCCCAAAATGTGTTAAAGCCAGCACAAAGCATTTTCAGATGGGGGTCCGCGGCCAAATATATATCCATCTGGGGGTCCGTATTGGCATGAAAAACGTTTGAGAACCACTGCTGTAGAGTGTGTGTGGGGTCTAATGCACTCAAAGCGGAGCTGCGTCGAGTATGAAACAACGCATCGGGTAAAATAAAAGTATTTTGTCGTCACAGAACTTTCAGCTCGGTTTGCAGGCTAAGCTGAAAGAACGTTTGACTTTAGTTTGAAGCTGTAGTGTGTGATCTGCTGTAGAGTGGTGGTGCACGGTGGTCTTACTGGTGCAGGCGGAGTCTGGCGGGTCGCTGTCGGCGCGGTAGAAAGCGGGCTGACAGGGGCAGATGTTGGCTCCCCGGGCGCTGGAGCGGCTGTTGAGGGGGCAGGTAGAGCACGATCCCTCGCCGTACTTGGATTTAAAGGTTCCAGAGCCGCAAGCTATAGATGTGAGAGAGAGAGAGAGAGAGACACAGAGAGACACAGAGAGAGAGGGAGAGAGAGGGAGAGAGAATAACAAGAATTAATTGGATAACATATCCAATGTGAGAGTGTGTGTGTGAGAAATATATCAATATGTCAACCAATAACGCATACCAAATATCAACAACGTTTTAGAAACCGCAACCAGGGCCGTGTTAATGCCAGAATGCGCCCTAGGCAACCACCAGTCTTTACAAGCACCTTCACAGAAAAACAAGGGCAATGTCGCTTACAATAAGCAGACATGGCAACCAATTATGACGCGTTGCAGAGCCTTTTTTAACCAAACACGCATCCTTTCCACATCCACGCCCCCCACCATATATGAACAGAGGTGCACGCCCACAATTCAGTCTAAACACATCCCACAAATGGACAGGGGGTTTCTTTAAAATGAAACCGTGTAGAACTTGTACAACAGCAACCCCGTCCCCCGTCCCCGTCACTCCTAGAGCACAACAGCTCAAACAATCTGACTGCATCTGAACAACATTGAAAACACAATGTCGAATGTTAGAAACAGCAAAGAGGTAAAGCCAGGGTCCTCGTCTCCTCGTCTAGCTGCCAGTCCTGGCGGGAATGCCCCGGCCGGCCCTCCGGCGAGAGCTGCTAGGCCGCTACCCTCGCCCTAGCATGCGGTGGTGGAAAAAGTACTATTTTACTTAAGTAAAAGTAGCAATACCTACCAGTATGAAAATACTCTGTTACAAGTAAAAGGCCCGTGTTCAAAATGTTACTTGAGTAAAAGTATATAAAGTATTGGCATCAAAATGTACTTAAAGTACCAAAAGTAAAAGTACTAAAATGTTTGAAAATAGCAGATCTACAAGCTCACAACGCGTCGCGATGCGACGCGTTGTGAGCTTGTAGATCGGATATTTTCAAATAGCCTAGGTATAAAATAGGGCTAAAGTGGTTAATGTATGTTTTATAACATAATAATTTATATATGCAAAGTAACTAGAAACTAAAGTCTTCAAATAATTGTAGTGGAGTAAAAGTACAATAATTTGTCTCTGAGATGTAGTGGAGTAGAAGTAAAAGTATTGAAAATTGGAAATACTCCACTAAAGTAAAAAAAAAAAAAAATCTAAATTGTACTTAAGTGCAGTACTTGAGTAAACGTACTTAGTTACTTTACACCACTGCCTGCATGACACACCACAACTAAGCAGTGCCCCCAAGCAGACTCCGATGCTAAGTTCTATCCCTGAGGACCTGTCTACAAACGCATGGCTGGTGACATCCTGGAAGCAGAGTGGGAGTTGGCCGGGCCCATATGTATCCACCATTATATATCCGAGACCCGGGAGATGGCTTTTTTGCAGTGGTGTAAAGTAACTCAGTACATTTACTCAAGCACTGTACTTAAGTACAATTTTGAGGTACTTTTACTTTACTGGAGTATTTCCAGTTGTCTATACTTTTACTTCCACTCCATTACATCTCAGAGGCAAATATTATACTTTTACTCCACTACAATTATTTGAAAACTTTAGTTACTCGTTACTTTGCAGATATAAATTATTACATTATAAAACATACATTAACACATTGAATGCCAGTCGCGTAGATCTACGCGAACCTATTTAAAGCCGCAGCGTGCCAGTCGCGTAGATCTACGCGAACCGCCGATTCCCATTGAAATTGCCCCAGGTGCACTTTCCGAATTTTTTTGATCCATTTCCGTTTCCGGTTTCCGGTCGGAAACGGAATTATTCGGGTTCCGTTTTTTTCGATCGTATCCGCTTCCTGTCTGGGATCCTGTTTAAAACTCGATTTTCTCGGTTGTTGTTTTTCTCCTCGCTGATCACTGTTTAGCGTTGATCGGCTGTATCTTCAAGATGGCGGCTCGCATTTGGAAACTGTTTTCGCTGGCCGTTTCTCACAGATCCGCTGTGTGTTTAGAACCAAATGAACGCGCACTTTTAACTTATTTAGCGAGGTCTGTGGCGACATGAAAAAAACAAAAAAACAACAATAAAACGCTGGCACTGGTGAGTACATTATGAGATTAAACTCTGGCATGGAATGTGTTAACCACTTCAGCCCTATTCTATACCTAGGCTATTTGAAAATAGACGATCTACAAGCTCACAACGCGTTGTGAGCTTGTAGATCTGCTATTTTCAAACATTTTAGTACTTTTACTTTTGGTACTTTAGGCACATTTTGATTAGCCTGGTAAACCCCCTCCCTCCGGAAATCTCATTTGCATTTGATTTCAGGGAGGTCTGGGATTGCGCAGGGAGTAAGCATGCCCGAACACTGCGTGTCCGAACCAATCAGCGGCTGCTAGGGGCGGGATCATCCAATCAGCTGCCTAGTAGCTTGAAAAAAAGAAAAACTGTCTGTCATCGATTCTGCGACCGAAGTCTCAGATGGGAAGTAGGCTGTGAAACAAATGTGTGTCGCAAGCTTCTTCCATTTGACGGTGTCAGGTTACATTTTGATACCAATACTTTTGTACTTTTACTCAAGTCAATTTTGAATTCCGGACTATTAATTGTAACTGAGTACTTCTACATTGCAGTATTGACACTTTTACTCAAGTAAAACTTTTGAGTACTTTTCCCACCGTACTTTTCCCACCGTTATCCTTCCCATGGCTCCTTCTTTGTTTGTTTGTGTGTTTGTTTGTTTTTTGCTACTCCTCGCTGTATATCTTACACTACTTCTCTTACTGTATCTGTACCTTAACTGCTGTGCTGCCTCTGGTGACTGAATTCCCCCCCAACTGGATCATTAAAGGTGCATCTATCTAGATGGCAATGAAGCAGAAGATCTACCACCCCAGCAATAGGCTCTATGCACAGCAGCCATTATTATCACTTCCTTCACAAGTGTTACCAATGATATTAAGGAACCATGAGGGTCCCTAGACCCAAATTTTAGACCCACTGGTGAAGCAGAGTGTTTCCAGTGAGCCAATATGCACAATATCTGCACCCTGACCAGGGCCGCAGGAAGGGTGGTGCGAGCGGTGCGGCCGCACCGGGCCCCGCAATTTTTTATTTAATTTTTTTTAATGAACAGAATCACATTTATTAAGAGTTATAAAAAGAAATAACCGCAAATAACCACCAAAAACTCGGAAATATCTGGGGGCGCGCGCGCACGCGACTTCGCACCGGGCCCCGCATTTCTCCCAGACGGCTCTGACCCTGACCCTGTTTGACCACTGACCAGAATAGAGTACAGAAGTCCTGACGTCACTCGTTCATCCCCTGGTTCGTAAAGTAATTTGGGTCATCTTAGAATCGTCTCATATAAGAATTGTGGTCCATAAATAAACAAACTGTCTCTGCGATATTGTCAGGGAGGAGGTTCTGTATCGTTTATGATAGTCAGTCACTTATATTTGATACAGTCTGTTTCTGGCAAAAAATGTACTAATTCGGCGGAAGTAACATTATCGTTTTCTCACCGTCAGTTGATGCTTCATATCCATAAGAGTCAAACCGCCGGGATCATTTGTTTATTTTTGGAACACAGTTCTTATTTGACGCGATATTAAAGACGTCTATGTGAATTCAGAACGGGGGTGGAAAACCACAAACCAGGTAGGATGTGTAAATTACGTCAGACTTCGGTGCTCTATGGAACAGAGCCTTCATTAGTATCATTGGTAACACCTGTGAATGCCTTCACAATATGGCTGCTGTGCATAGAGCCTATTCACTAAGAAATAGCTTGACAGATGGGAGCATTCAGATATTAACTAATTAGCAAATGATTACTTCAGTTCATTAATCCAGTGGTTCTCAAAGTGGGGGTCTGGGGACCCTCAGTTTTCCTTGAGGGGGTTCCATGGGGGTCCGCAGCTAAATGACTGATAGTTAGGGATTACCAAATGGACCCTTACATGGACTCTGTTTGACCAGAATGTGAACAGAGCCCTCATTAGTATCATTGGTAACACCTGTGAATGTCTTCACAATATGGCTGCGCTGTGCATTGAGCCTATTGACCCTGCTGAACGCCTACATATTGGGGTCGGCTGCTTCAAATCGCCTGTGAAGAACACCACGTAATCGTCACCCGCCCAGCCCCTGTACAGACCACCTCCAGACGGCCGGCCTCCTCCAAGTGGGACCAGAGACAAGGGCGTGGCTGCACGACACCGAGTTGGGACATCTGATGACGATGCACAAAAGAAGAAGATCTAGTCTAGCATAAGATAAAGGCATATTATGTGCTCTCGGCTTTCATCCTTTCTAAGAGGCGACATCAATCTTTCCAAAGGAGCGCAAAGGATGACAGGAAAAGTTCCCAAGTGAAGTGGAGGAAAGGGACGAGGAGGATGAAGACAGACTGCTGACAGTAGATTGCAGTTGTCAGACAAACGGGCGTAGAGAAGGCTTCGTAGGAAGAAAAAAAAAAGGGATACACCCCCCAAACCCATCAATCAGCGTCTGGTTTTAGGGCTGGGCGCTCTTGGCCACATCGCTGCATACAAACAAGGCCCGCCATCGCCTCGATAATAAACCAATAAATCAGTTCAAAAACGCGAGACGTCAAACTTGGCGCGAATTAGCAGGGAAGATCTGGAAGGAAATATGGCCAACGCCGAGTAATATGTATCCAAGTGGTTAATAAATCAATCAACGCAAATGGTATCGAGCAAAAGGTTGGCTGATACGTTGGGTTTTAGGAATAAACCGGCATAAGCCTTGACCAAAGGGGGATTCAGATAAAGGGGATTAGCAGTAGAGGTTCTGGGCGTATATGAGCCTCCCCGAGCCACAGATTTCCACTGTTTTCCCACATTCCTGACTTGTGGCGTAAAAAAAGCGAGGCTCTGGCAAACATCTGTTGTATCAGCACGAGGGCTCATAAAACCCCGGCCGGCGGGATACAGCGTGATTAACTAGTTAGCCAAAGAGCTCTTTCAGTTTGAACTTAAGTCCCATCCTAATTCCCTGGAATGCCACTTTTAGGGAAATTAGTGGAGCTAATGGCCTGCATTGTATAGCTCTGGAAAATCCGACGCAATAAATAAACAGCCGAGTGTTAGATAAGATGAAAACTGTGTTTTTATTATCTTAATTCACCAGGACCTCCAGTCCCTTAACACGCTCCTCTGATCTGATTTATGCTCGTCTATTACGCTATACGGCGTCTTATTTTGTTTGTTTGTTTTCCTGGCCCCATCGCAAAGGGTGCTGAATCACCCCTCTCTCTCCCCCTTGTTTTAATCCATTAACCCCATTGGAGGGCATGATGATTTGTCTTTGTTTGATACATCAAAGATAGCCCTCCCCTGTATTACTCACACCCCGTTCCCCTTATCTCTCTCTCCTTCTCTCTCCTCCCATCTCTTCTCCTATCCTCTACCCGTCCCTCCCCTCTCGGTACGGCGGGGGCGGGCGGGCGGGCGCGGGGGCCGCGGTAAGGAATGAAACGTCCCGGTGATTAATGTTAGCATGGCACTGTTGGCTCGCGTCGGTCTGAGCAGTGTTAATGAGCGCGCGCCTGCCTGTAGATTAACTAACGGGAAGCCCGCGGAGGAAATTACACTTCCTCATCGCCGAGTGCCCGACTAAAGCCCGCCCCGAGAGAGTCTTTCATCAGGCGTTTGGGGGGGGGGGGGGGCGGGCAGGCTTTTAACCTTGAGCCGCCAAATGGCAACGAACGAGCTACTCCGCCGCGTGTTCGACACAAATTTCTCACGCCCAGGTGAGAGAACGCTTCCCCCCGCCGCCTGCTTTCGTGTAGTAGCTCAGTGTAAGTGCCAAGCCCCCCCCCCCCCCCCACCCCACCCCACCCAACACTCAATTCTTTCTTTCTCCGCTCCCTCCCTGAGGCTGTTGTTTTTTTTTGTCCCCGCGCTTTGGCAATTCACACCCCTTTTACCAACCATACTATCTCTACCTTTCCCCTCGCTTTCTCTCTCTCTCTCTCTCCTTCCAGTATCTCCCTCTTGCCTGGCCTCCCCTCCCACACACTATCTCCTGTTTCCTCCTTTGCACGTAGTATCTACACCGTTAGCTCCCCTGTTCCTGTAGCTGTGCTATCTTTCCTCTCCCTCCTCCTCCTCTCCTGTCCTGGCCAGCAGCTCGCAAGTATTTGTATGCCGCTGCTCTCCTCAAACACCTTATTAATTCATACTCTCCTCCACCCTCCTTCACCCCCCCATTCAGGAGGCAACACAATAAATGCGGAGAAGACGGGGGGGGGGGGGGGCAGACTGGAGGGGGTGGGGGGCGCTGGGCGGGGGGGGGGGCGTCTTGTGCTGAGCATATAAAGGAGCCTCGGTTAAACACAAGTCAAAACGCCTCTTAAATACACTTTACCCTGGCACCGAGTGTCGTCTGCAGATGGCTAAAAAGAAACCTGCTATGCAGGTACACGGGAGCCCACGGGAACCATCCGTCCCCGTCCCCCCCAACCCCCACTCCGTCCTCTCTCTCTCTCGTAGGCTCTTTTCCACTATACAGACTATTTGTCGTATTTCACGGGTTCTGGGTTTTTGTTTCCATATACGCTACGGCTCCGTTTCAGATACGGTTCTCAGAACCTGAATTTATTGGGCAGTGCTCAGGAGGTGGTGCTGACCAGTGTTGCCAGATCTGCTTATTATAGTTTCCCCCCAAGATTTTACTTTGCGATGCGACGCGTTGTGAGCTTGTAGATCGGCTATTTTCAAATAGCTGATGCATATGTTTAAAGTGCTCATGTGGCCCATAGTCGCTTCTTTTGGGCTTGTTTTCCTAGACCCGGTTGCTTGTTTCTCTCACAGAATCTGGCAACACTGGTGCTGACCCTGATCTCTGGGAACCCAGAAATAAAATAAAAAACTAGCAAAAATAGCCGATCTACAAGCTCACAACGTGACGCGTTGTGAGCTTGTAGATGGGCTACTTTTTCTTTTTAATGAGTTTCTTTAATGACATACCTCCCTCTTCAGTGGTGGTTCTGGTTTACAAAAACACCTCTTATCTTCATATTCTACGTTTTTGTGTTTTTTTCGTAAATGAACGCCCTACTCGATCATAATACAGCGTCGCACAAAAGCATCGAAAGTAGCAGATCCGCAAGCTCGAAACGCGGCGCGAAGCGGCGCGTTTCGAGCTTGGAGATCTGCTACTTTTGAATCTGAAATCTGAAAAGTGAACAGTTTTGGACGTATGAGGTTTCCACCCCGACAGATACGTTATAATGGAAACGTAAGCCAATGTTGCAATCAGCTGCAGCTGTTGAGGCCGTGCTCAAACATACGGACGGACGGACGGACGGACGGACAGACAGACACACACACACGGTCAAATGTAGGAGTGGTTGGCACCACTAAAAAAAAAAACATCGCAGAACTTACCCTGACACTGGGTGTCATCGGCGGACGGCTCGAACCCCGCCACGCAGGTGCAGGAGCCCACGGGGACCATCCACTCGCCGTCGCCGTTGCAGTAGAGCTTCAGCGGTACGGACACCTCCATGGCGTTGGACACGCAGGCGCCCGGGGCGATGACCAAGGAGGTGGCCTCGGCGCCCGTCGCCGTCTCGGGGAACACGGCGAAGTTGGCGATGGTGGTGGAGCACTTCTTGAAGAACACCCGGACCGAGATGAGCGACATGCAGGCGCCGAGGTCCTGGAAGGCCAGGTAGAAGCCGGCCCGGGAGAGCGGGCCGAAGCTGCGCACCTTGGTGTTGATCCGGCCCGCCTCCAACAGGGAGAAGCTCTCGTCCGGGGCGATGGTGTCCACTTTAACGTACGGGTTCTCCCGCCAGAGCGGGCTGGCCTCCGTGGCCGTGTCGCCGTCGGACTCGTAGTAGAAGAGGTTGAAGGTCTCCTTGCACGAGCCGGGGATGTTGGGGATGCTGGCGCAGTCGCGCACGGAGAACTTGAGCTCCACGTAGACGCGGAGGACGCCCTTCCTGGGGACGAAGTCCGTCCGGAGCCAGTTGTTCTGGTTGGGCTGCCGGACGTTGCACACCTGGTAGGTCCTGATGGGGCTCATGGAGTCGTCGTAGCCGCTCACTTCTTCCCACTGAGAAGGAAAAGCGACAGAGGAGCGTTATGACGTTAGCGTTAGCCAACTGAGGAATCGTCCCTTTTTGGAAACTAAAAGACGTGTCCCCTCATGAAGGACCACAACGGAAACAAGCCCCTGGGGGCTTTTTGTGTTATCCTTTTAGCATGACCTTTGACTGTACCACCTGTACTGCTAATAGTCATGTTAATAAAGTATTCAATCAATCAATCAATCAATCAATCAATCAATTGAACCGATAATCGTTATCGTTAAACCACTTAAACCCTCAGTAAACTGAACCTGAGTTGTCTCTGTACTAGGATTGCTTTTTTTCTGGAGACACCCGGGCCACGTGTCCCTTATTTGAATTTCAGGTATTGGCAACCCAATTATGAACAGCTGATGATGAGAGAGATTGCAAAATGTCATACAATACACAAGGGAAGTCTGCATAGTATAATCCTCAGCGTTAATTTAACTCAGAGTGTTTCGCGCTATGAAATGTATTAATTAATTTAAAACCTTTATTTATTTTTTTACTAATTAAAGTCTGTGTCATTTGTATTCCTAGCTAAGCTCAATAAACAGCTCACCCCCTAGGAATCCTAATATTGAACGCAGAGCGGCCTAACCGATGGTGACAGTCAATCAAACATAGTGTTCAGATGACTGGAACACAAGGCAAAATTCACAGTGGGTATGTGCCACACATAACCCCTGTGTGTGGGTATAATTTGCTGTTAAATTGCCTGTAATTGCATGAATCAACAAGAAAATTCCAATGATTGCACACTATTAATAGAATGTATTTCGCATTAAGGCAGATTTCACGCGTTATGCCCATTTGTTTAATGGAGTCCATTCAGTTGACCAAGGTTTGAATAACCTCTAGACTTATCATTAATTACATGGGATGCTACCAGACTAACACCCACTGCAGCTGGTAAAACTAAACACCTTACAGCAGTGACTCCGAACATGTGGGTCTGGGCCCCACTGGTGGGCCGTGAGGAAGTTGCAAAGTGGGCCCCCCAAATAAAACACTAATAAAACTCTCGACAAATGAGTTTTCATTGGGATACCGATAAATAAAAGTTAAGGGTACTACGTTCGTTCCATTGATCCAAGCCGGAACACAATCAATCGATTCATCATTAAAATAAACATGCTTTGAAAATGCATGCGGCCCACCCATCTGACCGCTTAACACGGCTGCAGTGTTAAAGGTAGGGTAAGTGATATTTTGTTTTTGTGTTAAAAAATATGTGTTAAATAGAGTGTCCCTGTCTCTCCAGCTCTTTAGTAAACAGAAAATGCATTTATAGGTCGGAATACCAATTTTATCCAATCAGGAGAGGGACCTCAGACGGGATACAGGATGAACAAGTGAAATTTGATGACACTAAGAAATGAGCAGACAAAACTTGGAACTGGAACAAAATCTAAAATTGAAGCTGATAAATGGGTACTCTCTCCTGATTGGCTGAAATTGGCAACCCACCTGAAAATGTATTTTATGTTTATTAAAGAGCTGGAGAGACGGGGAGACCTCTGTCACTGAACAAAACACTCTATAACAATGACTGCTATCAGAATATAGTGCTTTAACCCATTTAGATCTGAGGCCGATTCTAAAAACGCCTTCTAAATCCTGACCTAAGTTTCAACAACTTCAAGTATGTTCAAAAATTACAAAACAATTATGTTGCTATATACTGTGCATAGCAACAGGAACCCCAAAAGGGGTTCCCGTCCTGAAAGGTATAGTTACAAATGGGGTTCCCGCCAAAATGGGTTAACCCTTTTCTTTTTTTTCCTTTAAAATTAGAGTAGCCAAAAAAAAAATACCCCCTTTTTCTCCACAATGTAGTCGTTATGCCAATTAATTCCTCCCCACACACATTTCTGTGTTGTCACTGCTGTTGTATCCTATTGGCTCACCTGCCAGTGAGGAGCCCCCACCGGGAGGACATAGGGCCTTCGTCATACTCCTCCCGCCCAACACTCCCCGCTGACAGGTGCCGCCCATAGGAGTACGTGCAACAATGACCAATATCACCCTCCCTCCCCGCCCGGCTTCCCTAGTTCCCTCCCCCAAAACACGGACCAATTGTGTTCGTATATAGATGCTCGACAAAGCCCGATGCACCACGGTGGATTCGAACCATAGAACGTAAAAAATGAATGAACAAAGTGACGCCATTGGTTTCTACAGACCGTAAATGAAGCCTATTTTCAAATCCGCCATCTTTCTATAGCCGGTCCGAAATACTAGCGGAAATAGATGCTATTGGCTGCAACCGTAGCGAGGGCGGGTCTTCACTCGGTAGAACCAGTAGAAACCCTAGAAACATGCCCTACTTTATCATTAATGTTTTAATTATTGGGACCATAACTTACTAAAGGCATAATCGTGATTATGTAAAACAAAATACTTGAAACTAGCGAAACATTTATGAAAAGGTTTACTAAGGTAATAAAATGAAGTGTAAACTTCGCCCAAAATCTCATTCAGTCGTATTGAGATGATAATGTATCGCTAACAGCTAACGGTAGACGGTGAAATAGCGATATCTGCTGGGCCATTAATAGGAACAGAAGGCTGAACGAGAACCCGGCAGTGAGCTTCAATTCCAGCTAAGGGGGTTTGCCCCTTCATTCGAACCCTCGGCGGTGGTGGGCAGGCACTTCACCACTCACTGCACCACCCGAGCGCCCGCAAACTAGGGCTGTCAAACGAATATTCTATATTCGAATATTGGGAAAATATGTATATTCGAATATGAAAATTAATATTCATTTTTTTTAATGTTTATTTGACAGGGACAATACAAAAACAATGTATGAAGTTATGAAAACAAACAAAAGATATGTTTTATGTGCTCGGTACATTGTTTTTTGTACTGTTTCTGTCAAAAAATATATATATATAATTTTTTTTGAAAAAAATAACTAATATATTTTTTATAATAATAATAATAATAATCGAATATATTCGAATATCTGCAAATCTTTAAGACCAATATTGGAATATCATTTCTGAGGAAAGTTGACAGCCCTATACCGCAAACGCTATTGAGAGTGTCATGTGGGCCCTGACCCCCGTAAAAGGTTGGAAACCACTGTTCTGGAGCATCATTAATTACTTGGATGGTAGCAGAGCACACACCCACTGCAGCTGGTAAACACTGTACAGTAATAGCAGCACAGGGAGGAGAAAGTACAGCACGTATAAAAGTGTAGCCATTAACCCATTAAGACCTGGGACGCATCTGTGTCATTTTTAGATTTTGGGCTAAAAAAAGCTATTTTTTTTACACTTTGGCTATTCAATGCCCAGATCTGCTATTTTTTGAAAAAAAAGTGAAAATGCGTGCAAATCTTTGAATATATATTATTTTATAGCGAACATTTTTTAACTCAAATCTTTGCTTCTGGGGGGTCCCTGGAACAAAATATTTTGAGATGGGGGGGTCCGCGGCCAAATACATATTCTTTGTGGGGTCCTTGACATGAGAAAGTTTGAGAACCACTGGCATAGTAACATACGTTTTTTTCAAAAAACAGTTAGGATTTAGAAGACATTTTGTAGAATCGGAACCTCAGGCCTTAATGGGTTAAGACGTTGCAATCGATACAGCACAGTGGTTCCTTTCCCAACCTTTTCTGGATCTGGGCCCACTTGGACGATCTCGAAAGCGCTCAAGGCCCCGCCCATCTGACCACTTAACGCGGCAGCCAGTCGTCAAGAGTGGTGGGCCGCGTGCATTTTAGAGGGTGGGTGGGCCCGCTGTGCAAATTTCAGAGCATTTCCATGCCTATCGATTGTGTTCCGGGCTTGGATCAATGGAATTAACGTATTATACTATATAATAGTATACTATATAATATCATATAAGTTCCTATTTACCGGTATCTCAATGAAAAAATCATTTTTACGTTATTTCTTTGAACCCTTTAAGACCTGGGGAAAATGTTTTTTGATTTGAGCTAAAAAAGCATTATTTTTGGCTATTCAAAAATAGCAGATCTACAAGCTCATAGCGCGGCACCGAGTGCTATGAGCTTCTAGATCTGCTATTTTTGAGATGGGGGTCCGCGGCCAAATGCATATCATTTTGGGGGTCCTTGACATGAAACAGTTTGAGAACCACTGATGTAGAAACATATGTTTTTCAGTAAAACTGTTGCGATTTGGAGGCATTGCCTAAGAATCGCCCTCAGGTCTTAATGGGTTAAATAATTAAGTTATATTATGACCAAAATCTTAGCGTTTTGTCAATTATTTAGGGGCCCGTCAGAGAGCGCCGGCCCACATGTTGGGAATCACTGCCTCACAGTAGTAGCGGCAAATAGGGAGGAGAGCAGAATATATGACATTTTTATCCGTTAAGAGTTGCAAATCGATATGGCATCTACAGGAACGTATAAGTTTCTAAATAACGCATGAATGTGCAAGTAGTGCTGGGAGGTTATGAGGGGTATACATTTTAAATGGCATGCATTTCTCCTAAAACGACATGCTTATTCTATCATGCAAACAGCTGAGTTATTTATTAAAAAGGCAATCTAAATGCAATGTCATCAGTGTGATTGCACAATGGTGGGCACTCCAAAGCACTTCAACTTAAGTGCTTTGGGTTTTTTTTTTCAGTGCCTACTCTTCTGGCCCGATGAATACTGTTATTTGCATGCAATCTGGGTAAGAAATACCTATTTACGCTCAGGGGCTCGTCTTTGAAATCTTCACAGAAAACTGTTTGGCTTTGAAAATAGTCATCTAAGGACAATCCTAGGCTCGCCTCTCTGCATATCACTCCACACGGTAAATCAGGCAATATTTCAATTCAAAGTATCGCACTCGTGTGTGTGTGTGCGTAGATTGTCTAAAAGAAAACCAACCCAACATTTTTGCAGTCAAAGCCATGGGTCTATATAAAATACTGGGGTTGGCGTCGATAATATAAATGACTGTGTCGGTCGATAAATTCTGTCCATGAGGAAATAACCTTCGTGAGGAAGTCAATCCTTTTTGGCTTTAACCAAATTTCCCTTCAGACCCGGCAAACTCTTCATTACCATAACAAATGAGCTCTCCCCCCAAAAAATTGATTACTTCAGTGGTGGAGGAAAATAATGCATAACTCTCCCGTCCACACACACACACACACGCACACGCACACGCACACACACACACACACACACACACACACACACACACACACACACACACACACACACACACACATCCAGCGGGCCTGTACAACGCAATTTATTCCTTCAAACGGCGGGTCCGAGAGCAAGCCGTTATGTGCCATAAATCAACCGGCAACACGTTGAAGCAGCTAGTGTCTCAGGGATATGATAATTGCCGTTCCCCCCCCACCCCCCAAAAAAAAAACATATCGTCTCTGTCGGGTGGAAACCTCATATGTCCAAAACTGTTACTTTTCAGGATTCAAATTCAGAAATAGCAAAAGTAGCAGATCTACAAGCTCAGAACGCGGCACGAACGAGCTTGCGGATCTGCTACTTTTGATGCTTTTGTGTGCCGCTGTAGTGTGTTCAAGTAGGGCAGCGCTACTCAACCCGCGGCCCGCGGGCCGCATGCGGCCCCAACGCAGCGTCTTGGCGGCCCCTCATGGTCAAACCAAAAAAAAAATAAGTTCTTTCTTTTTTTTTTTTAAGCACAGGATAAAAATATACATTTCCGTTCAAATATATGGGTTGCTAATTTTTTTTTCAAAAACAAACATCAATTGTTACAGGTATAATGCATAGTTTTCTATGCATTTTTTTTTTTTTTGGGGGGTTTGACCCCCATTTTTTTTCGGCGCTTTGCCGCGCGCCCAGGGTAGGTGTCCCTTATTTCAATCTCTGGGAGTTGGCAACCCTAACCTTGCCATACCTTAGCTTTTGCTGAACTGATGCCACTGGACATACACACAAAATAAACAGGTACAGTGAAAAGAATATGTCAAAATGTATATGTTCTTATAACAATAACAATGCGTAGTGTGTGTTACAAAATCGAAAAATCCAAAATAGGACCGTCATTTTTAGCTTGCGGCCCCTTGGACTTTTGGTATTTTGCTGAGTGGCCCCTGAGCCATCTTAAGTTGAGTAGCCCTGAAGTAGGGCATTCAATTATGAAAAAACACAAAAAGAATTCTTTTAGCTATTCAGAAATAGCAGATATACAAGCTCATAGCGCGGCACCGAGTGCCGCGCTATGAGCTTGTAGATCTGCTATTTTTGAAAAATCGTGAACAAATATTTTTGACATTATTTTCAAAAAACTGTTAGGATTAAGATATATTTTTTATCGGCCTCAGGTCTTAATGGGTTAAACATGGAGATAAGAGGTTTCTGCCCAACAACAACGACATGAGCTCGTTGAGAACGTGGAGGAAGGGATGGCGGCCTAAGGTAGGCGTCCACGACGGCTGATAGGATGTTGTTTCTCAACGTCGGGGTCCAGGGGACCACCAGCCGGTCCAAACGGCACGTCAACGGGTCTGTGACTCTGAGAGTGTACGAATAGAAGAACCAAACGGATTCAAACTTTTACACATAACGTTGCTGTTGGGCAGATAGAAACCTCTCACCTCCATATTTTAAACCTTTTGTGTTTTTTGGTAAATTGACGCCCTACTTGATCATACTACAGCGTCACACCAAAGCATCAGTAGCAGATCTGCAAGCTAGAAACGCGGCGCGAAGCAATGCGTTTTGAGCTTGCCGATCTGCCGATTTTAAAATTTGAATCCGGAAAAGTAACAGTTTTGGACAAAATGAAGGTTTCCACCCAACAGCAGGGCCGGCTTGCCCATTAGGCAGAGTTGGCAGTTGCCTAGGGCGCCTGGCGCCCTAGGCGCCCTAGGGGCCTAGTGGCGCCACCTAGAGCCTAGGTGCAGCCTGCACCTAGAGCCTAGGTGCAGGCTCTAGGTGGCGCTGTGGCAGAAAACAGTGGCGCGGCGGGTGGCCTTTCTTTAAGGGTCTGTAACTCAAGAGAGCTTACAAATAGAACCAAAGGGTCCCGTTGCGTTACACAAAGACAGTGAGGATTTTCCAGTGTAGATTGCGATCCCAGAGATGAAAAATCGTATCAAACGTGGGTTTCCGTGGCCTAATGCATATCAAACTGGGGGATCTTTGAAAAAAAAAAAAATCAAGAATCATTGATAAACTATACCGAAACCCCAATTTACACCGTAAAATCCTCATTTAGCTTTGCGAGTGTACAAATTGATTCCATTCGTACGCTCTCGGAGTTACAGACCTGTGTTAAGGGTCCGTTTGGTTCCATTCGTACACTCTTGGAGTTACAGACCCGTGTTTAAGGGTCCATTTGGGGCCCTGCTAGGGGTCCTGGGCCGGACGTTTGACAAACCAGTGTTGCTAGGGGGACATTCACGCCCGGGCCTTATAGGAAGAGAGAGAGAGAGAAGAACCAGCCGTGGGATAGTTTCCATGGCAACCCACACCGTTTCCATTGACTGCCTTTGCGCGCACGTAGCAAAAAAAGACAAATTACACTGGCCGGGAGTGAGGGGGGAGGGGTGAGAGGGGAGGGGGGTCTGTCAGGTTGTTAGCCCCCGGGTCAAATTCATGTTGTTTTATTTTCTACACTATTCCTATGGGTGGGGGGGGGGGTTGAGGAGGGGGGGAGGGATCAACTAAAAACCTAGTTAATTCCCTACCTGTAATTTGCCCTCGGGCAATTATATTATAAATGACAGCCTCCATGCTTTTACTGATCAAGCCTTTGTTGTTGCGTGGTGCGTGTGTGTGTGTGTGTGTGTGCGCGTGCGCGTGTGCGTGTGTGTGTGTGTGTGTGTGTGCGAGAGTGTGTGTGCATGTGCATGTGCATGTGCATATGTGTCAGCGTGTATGTGTGCGTGCCTGCGCGTGCGTGCGTGCGTGCATGCGTGCGTGCATGTGTGCGTGCGTGCGTGCGTGCGTGCGCGCGTGCGTGCGTGTGTGTGTGCGTGTTTCAAACACATTCAAGGTACATGGGTTAACTAACTGCTTGTAAATGGTCGGGTCTGTAACTCTGAGAGCGTACATGCATGCACCAAATGGACCCCTATTACATTTGTATTCTCTCAGAGTTACGGTAAGGGTCCATTTGAACCCCATGGCGGTCCCTGGACCCCCACTTTGAAAACCAGTGGGTTAGGTAACCTGTAATGACATGGGCGCTGTCTGCCATGGCTTTATCTCAAGGCCATGGGGCGGGTGGGGTGCAGGCCGTGTTGCCAGATCTGCTTATTATAATTTCCCCCCCAAGATTTTATTTGAAAATAGCTGATCTACAAGCTCAAGTTGTGAGCTTGTAGATCGGCTATTTTCAAATAGCTGATGCATATGTTTAAAGTGCTCTTGTGGCCCATAGTCACTTCTTTTGGGCTTGTTTTCCTAGACCCGGTTGCTTGTTGCTCTCGCAGAATCTGGCAACACTGGGTGCAGTCAGTCAGTCAGTCAGTCAGTCAGTCAGTCGCTGCCACCAGCAAATTATTACACATTCTCGAGCGTTTTCCCTAAATAGTGTGTTCTACCACACAAACGTCAGGCAGCATGTTTCCCATTTGTTTTTAGTACCCTCCCCGACCCCCTGCACCCGCCACCCCCTAAAAACTAAACAAACACACACTACGTAAACAACGCTGTAAAACGGCGGGGGGCATGTTGTTTAAAGCGGCAAGGGGGCTCCATTAACAAGCAAATGGAACAAATGTTGGAATGAAGTAGCCCCGGTATAGTGCGAGCGTGTGAACGCGCGCGCGCACGCTCGCACGCACGTTTGTATTACTTTACTTGTGAGGAAATGTTTGAAAATGCCATTTCCACGATTGTTGGCCATTTTTAAGCCTTTCAGTTTTACGCTTAATTGTGTGCCAGTGTTGTGTACCGACAATAGCTATCCATATGCCCACCACACGTCACGTGGCGTCAGTGGTGTAAAGTAACTAAGTACATTTACTTAAGTACTGTACTTAAGTAAAAATTTGAGGTATTTGTATTTTACTTGAGTATTTCCAATTTCCAATACTTTTACTTCTACTCCATTACATCTATTGTACTTTTACTCCACTACAATTATTTTAAAACTTTAGTTACTAGTTACTTTTCAGGTATAAATTATGATATTATAAAACATACATTAACCACTTTAGCCCTCTTTTATACCTAGGCTATTTGAAAATAGCAGATCTACAAGCTCACAACGCGTCGCATCGCAACGCGTTGTGAGCTTGTAGATCGGCTATTTTCAAATATGTTAGTACTTTTACTTTTGGTACTTTAAGTATATTTTGATGCCAATACTTTTGTACTTTTACTCGAGTACATTTTGAATTCTGGACTTTTACTTGTAACAGAGTATTTCTATATTGCAGTATTGGTACTTTTACTTAAGTAGAACATCTGAGTACTTTTTCCACCACTGCGTGGCGTGAGTTTGCAAAAAACAGTGCGTAACTAAGTATATATCCGGCATACGTCCAACCCCAACCCCTAAACCTAACCTCCAAATGCCTAATCCTAACCCCAACTTTATTCTTTACCTAATTCCAAGTTTAACAACTCAAAATATGTTTTTTACCATACAACCATTTATTTTGTGACGACCAGGAACATTGCCCTCACAATGTCTATTTCTCAAGTTGTACTTGTACTGACATTAGGCCCTCACAACTGACATTTGTACTGACATTTGGCTCTCACATGGTATAGTAATAAAAGTAGTACACACACACACACACACACACACACACACACACACACACACACACACACACGTTACACACTGACACGCACGCGCACAAATTACTCACCCCACTCTCTGGAAAGGTGGTCCAAGCCAGCTCTGTGGTTGCCCATCGGCTGTCCATTAGGGTCTCTGCAAATCAAGAGAGTAGGAGGGTTGACAAACAATAAACTGGTAGCTGCCTGGGGAAAACACAACCGAGTCATTAGACAATGGAAAAGGACCACACCGGAGTTTCTGCTCTTTTTATAAGGAGAGAGTTGGTAAGGCCCTCTCTATATTATACTTAGGCCTTTAAGACCTGAAGCCGATTCTACAAATGTCTTCTAAATCCCAACAGTATTCTGAAAAAAACGTATGTTTCTATATCAGTGGTGCTCAAACTTTTTCCTGTCAAGGACCCCCAAAATGATATGTATTTGGCCGCCGACCCCCATCTCAAAATGTTTTGTTCCAGGGACCCCCCAGAAGCAAAGGATAGAGTTAAAAATGTTCCCTTTGAACAATATATATTCAAAGATTTGCACACATTTTCACGATTTTTCAAAAATAGCAGATCTACAAGCTCGTAGCGCGGCACTGAGTGCAGCGCTATGAGCTTGTATATCTGCTATTTTTTAATAGCCAAAGTGTAAAAATAATGCTTTTAGGACCACACCGAAGTTTCTTCTCTTTATGTTTGTTTGTAAAGCCAGCTTAATGCTTAGTCGCGCGTGGGTGTTGTGCATCTAAAATAGCAGATCTACAAGCTCAGAAGCGCTGCGGTGCGTTCTGAGCTTGTAGATTAGGTGCGTGGCACGATACCGCAACACATCAGACTTAGCACTCTCCACGCATAATCATAATCTTTTATCATGGCTCATAATCACCTCCCACGCACAAAACCAACTTTCTTCAAAGTTCTCACCAAAGTGACAGGCCGTCATGACACCCCAGAGATCCCCCTCCTAATTAAAGCTCCCTCAGACAAGAGAAGTCCTAAGCAACGTTCTCATATGACAGTTTTTTGTTGTCTTTCTTTCTATATTAATTTGTGGTACGCCAGGCGACACATTCTCCAAGACAATGCCAGGAGGAAATAGTTTCATTAACTGGCATAACTCCACAGAGATTAGAAGAATAAAAGCACAATTTCAGTGGAATGTCACGTTTGGGTGTGACACGGTTATGCACCAACGACGTAAACTTGAGGGGTGCAACCGTGTCTGTATTTTGCAACATGCATTAATATATCTATTGTCTAGGGCTGTCACACCATCATTACATTTTACTTGACGATTAATTGTCACGCAAATAATTGCGATTAACAATTCAATGGTGTTTTTTTGGCATTGGAACATTGGATAACATAAATAGAATTCACACTTCTGTTTTGGCTTTTAGGCTTTGTGAAGAAAAGTTGCACTGCGGCAAATATGACAAATAAATTGAATATACAAATAAATGACATGACTGGCATATTTAATAACTTCATCATTTCAAAATAGTGGAAATAGCCGCTCTACAAGCCTGCTCCACACGCTTACGACGTGCCGCGATGCCACGCGCTGTAAGCGGCGCTTAAACCACCACACCTCACCTTTTTTTCAGATGTAAGCATATAAATGATTATAACTGAGCCACAGAACCCAATAAACTATTACAAGCGGGGGGGGGGGGGATTAATTAATTATCACTCAAATAATTGCGATTAACGATTTAATTGTGTTTCTGTCGTTGAAAATGAATGGAACCTTATGAATAAAAATTACATTTCTGTTTGGCTTTTAGCTTTCGTAAACAAAAGTTGCACAGGGCAGATATGACAAATAACACATTTAATTACTTTATACTTAAAAATAAACATTAATAGTGGAAATAGCCGATCTATAAGCTCAAAACGTGTCGCGCTATTTCCACTATTTTTGACATTTTTTTAAAAATATATGTCATTTTTTAAACGTGGAATTGATTATGACGATTATGACGATTATGCAAAAATAATTGCGACAGGCCTAGCTACGCCCCTGCTATTGCACTGTCTTAGTGTGAGACCCCAGAGATTGCAATCTGCCTGTGGCTTCCCTGACTGACAACAGGTAATCTCAGGGCTTTTCCAACCCCCAGCTGTGTTTACGACTCGTCCACGAGGTGAAGGAGGGTCACGCTAACACGAGGCAGATGGGGAATAAATAGTGGGATCAATGTGTTGTTGGTGGTGTGTGCTGTCAGGCCATCAATCTACAGCTGTCTTGACTTCATCAGGCAGGTATCACCTCGTGTGCACCCCCTTGCTTTTCTTCATTTGGCTTGTCTTCATCTTTATAAGTGCATCTGTATGCGAGTGGCCTTTCATTGTTAATATATCTTTGCTGTCAGGCAGAAAACTCGTATCTCCATATTTTAACGTGATGTTTTTTCCCCCCCGTAAATTAACGCCCTACTTGATCATACTACAGCAGCGGCATCACACAAAACCATCAAAAGCAGCAGATCCACAAGCTCGAAACGCGCGGCGCGGCGCTTCGATCTGCTTCTTTTTGCAATGTTTTCATTTGAATCCTGAAAAGACATTATGAGGTTTCCACCCGACGGAGACGATATATGATATTGTTAATATACAATAAAATTACAATTGCAATTTAGGCATTTAGCAGACACTCTTATCCAGAGCGACAATAAGCAAATAATTGAACCACTTTAACAATGTTTTACTTCTATAATAATCGAATCTACAAGATCACAACGGCGCTGTGAATACTTTTGTGTGGCGCCGTAGTAGGATCAAGTAGGGCATTCATTTACGACAAAAACTCAAAAAGTTAGGTAGGAGGTTCCTGCCCGACGACAACGATATACATTTGAGGGTACCTGGACACGAAAACATTTGAGAACCACCGCATTAAGACAGGTATCACCTCGTGTGCGCCCCAGTTTTCCTCATTTTCAAACTGCATCTGTATGCAAGCGGCCTCTCATTGTTCCATTGTCGCTGAAGTGTAATTACTTGAACAATTACAGCTCTTTTTTTTTCCCCTTCTTCATGCAGACTCATTGAAACAAGGCCCGCTGTGTACCATTTGCTCGCAAAGCTGTTAACAGCGTTTAAGCAGGGTGCCAGAAAAGACACGTAATTTCCTGCGAAATACCCCTCAGGGCTGTGAGACGTGCCCTCCAAACGCAGCGAGACCGTCAAATACTAACGCTGATGTCTTTCTGGGGGGGATATCACCATGTCACCTTGTTTTCGGTGCCACAATGCTAATTTGACCTTACGACGCATGCATTGTTTTAGGCACATGACAAAGGATAAGATATTGGATCTATCTGCACACATTGTAACCTGCACTTTTTGACAATGCTGCCAAAAGATAAGCTATTGTACCTTGTACCGTTGTCTAAGACAGCCGTTTTCAACCCTTTTCATATCAAGGTCCATTAGTTATTCGGCATTTGAGCCACGGACCAAAATTTGATGAGATTTTACCTCTCAGACCCAAAACTTTGAATATTTTGTTGTCGTTGGATACGATTTTAAGTAATGTAATGTTTAACAATGTTGTAATGTAATGTTTAACAATAATTTTACTCTTGAGAGCGTAAAAATGAAACCAAATGGACCCTGACTTTTATTTCTATTGCATACAGTATTTTAAATTTGCATTACTATCACCTTGCTGTTGCAGTGAACTACTAGCACAGTTCTGCGGAACAAGTCCTGTCCGTTGACTTCGACTTAATAAACACTAGGTTTATTCAGTTTTGCTCACTTTTATTCAATGAACCAGCTGTAGCCTCACGACGACGCCGGTTCGGTTCCCCTCTGTGTTTCAACGTGTCCCAACAACAACACTCATCAACCGTGCATCATGCGTGAACCATTGGAGTCATATAAACCCTAAAGTATGGACGGCCCCGCCCCCACTTATTCATTTCAGTGAAAGTTGCTCACCCAGAGCGTGCTCCCCTGGCTGGAAATACGCTCTACTTCTAGCCTGGTTCCAGACCATAGACCCCGCCCACTCTCTGAGTGGACTGCTCCTTGGTCTGGTGTCTTAGGGTGCGTTCGGAAATTGCGCACCGGAGCGCACTCGCCTATTAGTTTGTATTGGCCAGTGCGCTCAGTGCTGGTAACGTTGAGGTAAACATCAATGCCCATTCATCATTGATGAGGCTGGGGAAATGGCTGTCTACATGTTCAACAGGCTGGAGCTCCATGTCCACTCATCCCCAGCATGGTGGAAAGTAACTAAGTACTTTCACGTACTGTACTTAACTACTTAAAGGACAACTTAGTTTTTTTACAACAAGGGTTATTTTATTTATTGGTAAATAGTCATTAACGCAGCCTCTATGGTTTCAATTCATGGCAAAACGTGAATCTGCCTGTTACAGCGCCACCATGAGGCTGATTTCTTCCTTGGCCTAGTGGGGATGAGCGTACAAAGTTTCACGGAAATCGGAGGCGGCGTTCATGAGTATTTACCAATGGATCGAATGCCCCCGCCCCCCACTTAAAAATCACTAAAATCACTATAACGATAGAAAGCAATACATGATTTATTTTGAACACTCATCTTTTAATTATTATCATTACAAACTAATAAAATAACCCTTGTTGTAAAAAAACTAAGTTGTCCTTTAAACCCTATATGGTTGACCCTTAGGGCTCTATGCTAGTGTATTTTATGGGGGAAAGCTTTCGCAGAAAACAGCCGATCGACAAGCTCAAAAGTTCACAACGTGTCGCGTTGCAACGCGGTTTAAGTGGTTCAGTACAATAATCAGGTACTTTTACTTTACTTGAGTATTTCTATCTTTCCTACTACATCTCAGAGGCAAATATTGTACTTTTTACTCCACCACAATTATTTGAAAACTTTAGTTACTAGTTACGTTTCAGATTTAGATTATTTTTAGAAAAACATACTGATCTACAAGCTTAAAACAAGGCGTCAATGTGACGCGTTATGGGCTTGTTATTTTTTAAAGAAATTGGAATACTTCTACTTTGGTACTTCATGTACGGTATATTTTGATATAGGGCCCATATCTCGCCTTATCCCAAATATATATTTAAATAGTGAAAATAGCCGATCACAACGTGTAGATGTAGATCAGCTATTTTTCACTATTTTAAAATATTTTTCAAAATAAGAAAATGTCCAATAAGGTTAGGCATATGGGATAAGGTGCCGCGCAAGATAGGGCCCCAATACTTTTGTACTTTTACTCAAGTACATTTTTTAATACAGGACTATTACTTTTTTATAGTAGTACTTCTTCCACCCTTGCTGATCCCAGGATCCAGGTTGTCTCCCCTTAATAACCCTTGGATGTCTGATGCTGTACACCTAGTAACCCCCCCTCCTCCCCTCTCCCCTCTCTCCCCTACCAATGGCCCCAGGCAACATGGAGTCTGACTAATCTCACGCTCAAGTCTCCAGTGGTCCACACAATCACCCTGCTAAACAGACCTCGCTGTGTGTGCTCACACTCAACACAGAGTGCATTAGCCTTCAGGACAGTGGTGGAAAGTAACTAAGTACATTTACTTAAGTACTGTACTTAAGAACAATGTTGAGGTATTTGTTCTTTACTTGAGCATTTCCAATTTCCAATACTTTTACTTCTATTCCACTGCATCTCAGAGGCAAATATTGTACTTCTACTCCACTACAATTATTATTTTATACCTAGGCGATTTGAAAATAGCCTGGTCACAAATAGTTGTGAGCTTGTAGATCTGCTATTTTCAAATATTTGAGTACTTTTACTTTTGGTACTTTAAGTACATTTTGATGCCAATACTTTTGTACTTTTACTCGAGTAAATTTTGAATTCTGGACTTTTACTTGTAACAGAGTATTTCTACATTGCAGTATTGGTACTTTTACTTAAGTAAAACATTTGAGTACTTTTCCCACCACTGCTTCAGGAGAGCTCGAGATAGACCCACAGGCTCAACATCTGAGGCCAGACTCCAGGTGTGTTTGTTGCAGCTCGACACAATGTATGGAACAAATGGTAGTGCTTCCAGTTGGGACCAATATGACAATATCACGGTTATTACACACTTTTGCCTCGATTTCGATTAATGAAAGCTATGAGCTCACTCACTACGCGATGCTACACGCTGTGAGCTTGTAGATTGGCTATTTTCTCTATTTGTCTACGCCACCATTGTACAACGAAGCAAAATGCAGGCCTAAGTGGTTGATCGGACTGATCAATTTAGTCGATTATAAAGAAATATGCTCGATTTTTTTGTGTCGATTTGTTGATATACACTTTTTTTTAACTAAATTATCACCAAAAAAACAATGCTTCTCGATTATTCGATTAACCTACATGTACATCAGTTTCGATATACCTTCAGTTAACTGCCCAGCCCTAATTAGCCGGCAGGAGAGATAGGGATGTACTGTGTCCACAAGCTTAACATCTGAGTCCAGACTCAGGTGTGTTGCTGCACTGCAGCACGCCACAATGTATGGAACTAATGTGAATACTGCCAGCAGTAGCTCTCAGGATGATCTTTATAAGCCTCAAGTCCTGCTATGGATGTATATTACAACCATCTCAGCCCTCAGTAAGAAGATCTGTGCAGTCCAGCAATATGTGGCTTTTAACTTTGCATCATGATGTCGTCTATTTACTGTCATGTTTGTTAAAGGCATATTAGCCCATTTTACCCGGTGTTTACATAACAAACAACGTACACTTTTTTGTTTTACCAATCATTTCCCTCTAAACCAGCAGTTGTTAGCCACTGGAGAAACACATAGCTCTCTTGCTGTTACATTTGTTGTTAGCACTTATGATCCCATAGCATGGGAGGACGGCCGCCGTTCAGAGTATGGGGAAGTCTCGGGGAAGTCTCCCCATTGGCTTAAAAGGACAGCCAGTCTCCCCATTGGCTTAAAAGGACAGGCAATGATGAAGAAGTCGAAGAGGTCGCTAGTAAGTAACGAGTAGTGAAAATCTCTTTCTAGACCAGGTCTTCAACCTGGTAAAAATGAATATAGTTTTGTTATGTAATTAAAGGGTAAAGTTACAAACTATGCCTTTAATTAATGGTTGTTTTTTTGTGCTGCAGACCTTAGTGCAAAATGTTTTTTTAATTGTTTTTCTGTGTTGGAGCATGTCCATCATCAGTCAAAGATGGCAATTTCTCTTTCTTCCTACTGAAGTGGACTTAAAAGGAAGCTTTTAGAATGTCTAATAATCATTAATAATCACTAATAATCAATAATCAATGTCTTTAATCATTTTATTCCCACTGAATTCCATACACAAGACAAGATTGAATTACGATGCCGTTTATCCTAAAGGCAGACAGAATCCCTCCACATGTACTGCCATTAAGGATCCCTCTCTCCTCCCTCCCATGTTATATCCACTCTGAAGCCTTATTTTCAACAAGATCTACACGATCACAATAAATCGCATCACTGCGCGTTGCGTGTGTGTGTTGTTGTTGCTGTTTTCAGATGTTTTGGAACGTTTTCACCTACAGCATAATAACACGCCCAAAACTGAGGGCAGGTTCAAAGTGGTTAACCACTTAAGCTTGGTTGACCGGAGTCCCTCAGGGCCCTGAACTAGTGACGTCTCTGTTTTTTGCTCTGCATGAAATATCTTCGCTGAAAAATAGCCGATCTACAAGCTCACAATGCGTCGCGCTGCGACGCATTGTGAGCTTGTAGATCTGCTATTTTCTGCGCCGGTTCTCCCAGACAATGCGGATGCCGGGGTGTAAGTAGTTAAAGTACAACCCTGGGGAAAGAGATGCTCTTCCAGTGAGAACTTGTCCGTAGTGCCTCAGCACCCATGACATTTACTGGTTTTGATCACTGGAGCCCAAATGCCATAGAGCTCTGTATTCTCACCATGCATGCACGCACACACACACACACACACGCCATAGAGGTCTGTATTCTTATCACACATGCACGCACGCACGCACTCGCGCACGGCATAGAGGTCTGTATTCTCATCATACGTCTGGAGCATGCACACATACCAACACGCACATGCTCACATAAACACACACAGTCTCACACACACACACACACACACACACACACACACACACACACACACACACACACGCCAGAGAGGTCTGTGTTCTCACCATGCGTCGAGAGCACACACACGCACACACACGTGCACGCACACACACATCGAGAGCTGTGATCTCACCATGCGTCGGGAGCACGCACACACACACACACACACACACCATAGAGCTCTGTATTCTCCCCATGCTTCGGGAGCAAGCACGCACACACGCGCGCGCACACACGCACACACACACACACACACACACACACACACACACACACACACACACACACACACACACACACACACACACACACACACACACACACACACACACACACACACACACACACACACACACACCATAGAGCTCTGTATTCTCAGCATGCTTGGGGAGCATGCACGCGCTCGCGCACGCTAATGTATTATTCACTTTGTGAATGATGAAAGGGAACCCTCGCCTCACATTACTGTGACACGCACATCCAACAAGTAAACATATGAAATATTAACGGCAGAACATCATCTCCAGTGATCGCGGAGTGATCAAATACGCTGTGCCGTCTATGAATAGTTCATAACAAAATGGGTGCTATACCGCTCTGAAGTGTGTTAACTTTTGAGAGGCTACACTGACATTTGACTAAAATCTCCAGTTAATTTCCACTTTCGTGCGTTTCCCCTCTCTCTCTCTCTCTCTCTCTCTCTCTCCGCAGAATCCCCCCCTTTTATAATTCATAATTACAGTCCGACGTGATGCTCCGTTTGACGCGTGATGAGCAGTTTTTCAAACACGCCAAGTCGGAGCTAATTCAATCTTTCCTTCAGGGCTGTTTGCATTCTCCTCTTTATGGGTCGATGGATAATTATTCATATTGGTATTTCAACGTCTAGAGCGGGAGGCAGATGAGGATAACGCTCTCTCGACTCAGTCAAATCCTATCGTATGATAAAGCGATCCATGAGGATATTGCAAGTGGCCCCCAAATAATTGGCAAAACGATTTTTTAAATTTGTATAAATTAATATAAAATCTATTCATGTAAATGAAATGTCATGGTATTTTTTCCTTTAAAACCTTGAAAAATAAGTTTTCATTGCCGATAAATAGGAACTTATAGTATACTATGTTAGGCTCCAGTCATTGATCCAACCTGGACTGGAACACAATCGATTGATTGATGAAAATACACATGCTCTGAAAATGCAAACGGTCCACCCATGTGACCACTGTCAACTGGTCAGATGGGTGGGCCATTTCAAGTAGATTTCGAGATTTTCAAGCAGGCCCTGATACAGAAAAGGTTTGGGAACCACAGCCTTAAGGCCCTTACACACCGGGGACGTTTTTTTTCATGCGAATAATACTTTTTTTTTTTTTTAAACTTATAAAGTCAATGCAAGCTTCCACGGAGCGAAAAAGCGAAGCGAAAAGGCGTCTTTTATTTATTCGGAACGAGTCCGAATTTTGCGTATATTCGCATAATCGCCGGTGTGTAATGACCTGTGGTGTTAATTCAACTCAGAGCGTGCACAAATGGACCCTTTGAGTTCAATTTACACTCAGGATTGTTTCAGTGCGTAGCCTTCCTTTCAGATAATCGCACACACCCCAGATGCACCTTGAAGCCAATATTACTGCATAATTCTACCTCAGTCATGCATATAGAACTCTGCCTGCCACATTACTGCTACGGAACATTCCCCGAGTTGTAATTACTTCCATGCAATATCCTATGAGTGTTTCACAAAGCAGCGCCATAAAGACTTACTGCAAATGAGATTAGCGCCAACATTAAAATGTCACCATCGCAGAAAAGATTTACAGTAAGGCCTGTGTGTGTGAGAATTTTGAGAGATTCGCAATCACACGCTGTACATAAGGATACAGTTTGGGACTGGGACACAGCAACAAGACACATTCCTTCCGACAGAGAAACGCTAACATTTGACTACGACGCAATCACGAGAAAAACAAATGCCAGATTCAAACCATCTGTTGAACTCAGCGGATTAGAAGCGGCTAAATGGCAACGTTGTGAGCTAATTGGAAATCTATTGCGCTGTCGCCTCCCTTTTCCCACGTTCACTCAAGTTTCTTGGGGGGGGTGGGGGGGGGGATCATCTGCAACCCTCCCGTGCCTGCTCCTCAAGAGGACAAACATTAGTTAACCTCCAAAGTGTTGAGTAACTGGAAGTTGCTGGGTTGGAAACTGGCTGATCACCGGGCCATGAGGGCCCGTGGGGAGCCGCAGGCCTGCTGCCACTGCATTGATTTAAGTTGCTGACACCAGAATTGATGAGGGATCAAGCTGGCCGCCGTCCAGGAGAAGCAGATTGTACAGGAAGAGCACAGAGAGATGGGGGGAGGGGGGGAGACAGAAAGAGAGAGAGAGAGAGAGAGAGAGAGAGAGAGAGAGAGAGAGGGGCAGAGAGGGGGAGAGAGAGGGGGGGGAGGGAGGGAGAGAGAGATGGGGGGAAGAGAGAGACAGAGAGGAGGGGAGAGAGAGAGCGCCAGAGAGAGAGAGAGAGAGAGAGATAGAGAGAGAGAGAGAGAGAGAGAGAGAGAGAGAGAGAGAGAGAGAGAGAGAGAGAGAGAGAGAGAGAGAGAGAGAGAAACAGGGAGTGGGGGACAGACAGGCAGAGGGGGGAGAGAGAGTGATAGAAAGACAGACAGAGCGAGAGGGGAGAGAGATAGGGGGGGCAATGAGGTGGGGAGAGAGAAAGAGAGAGATGCAGAGAGGGGAAGAGAGCAAGAGAGAGAGAGAGAGAGAGAGAGCAAGAGAGAGAGAGAGACAGACAGAGAGAGAGAGAGACAGAGGCTGGAGGGGCGGTTAAATATCCCTACAGAATTCAGAGTATAGCTAGATGCTGTCTGGTCTCAGGGTGTGAATGAACTTGCTCCGACTGGCTACGAACTGAGGAGGGGTGTGGACCCCGTGAAGGGTCCAAATTATGACCAGTATTTTTGTTGCCGTGTTTTGCGCCCCTCCCTCCCCACCGCAGAGACCCTTCCCTCCAGAGGAAAACAGCTGTAAGGGTAAACAACAGGACTTGTTAGAACCGCTGACCTTTCAATTCACACCCGTCATCTGACATGTTACACATGAGGGTGCCGTGGCGTACCTGTGTGGCGGGGGGGGGGTCAGCGGTTGTGCTTCTAAAACTTAAAAAAAAAATATATATATCACAGACCCCCTGTTTATTATGCTTTAGGGCCACGGACCCTCCGTAACTCAGAGAGTGCACAAATGGAAACCAAATGGACCCGTAAGGGTCCATTTGGTTTCCATTTGTACACTCAATGAGTTACAGGCCTGTAAGGGGGCGATTTGGTTCCTAACTATCAGTCGTTGTCGCTGAGTGGGGACCCTCTGGAAGACCCTCAAGGACCCTTGGATGGGGGTCCTGCCCGCACACCACTTTGAGAACCATGGCCTGGGGGGGGGGGGGGGCGGGGGCGTATTCACTTATTCAGTATTGATGTGTTTCGCTCTGCTGTGA
>NC_137611.1:42972443-42994943 GCF_963280865.1 Gymnoscopelus braueri
ACCAACATTCAGGTCACACACCCCTCCGGGAGGGAGGGGGACGCGGGCAGGCAGGCAGACAACCATGGGGTCCGTGGCCGTGGGCACCAGCCGACCGTCTGTGGCGGTTTGAATTCATCGGAACACATTTTTTTTGATCAATGTTCAGGTTCTAAAATGAACTGTGCTCGCATCATGATTTCGGTGGAGAGATAGCGCCTCCCACAGGCCACTGGGTGCATTGTAGCCTAAGTGCATTCTCTGTGTCTTTTTAGCCCGCTGGTGATCAGTGTTGCCATGTCCGCTTATTATAAGCGACTTTGGGCTTGTTTTTCTGTAATGTTGCTTGTAAATATTGGTAGTTTTCGGGTTGCAATTTTTGGGGCTTATTTCTAAACTAAGTGTAGTTGCTTATTTAGGCTATTCTTTTGGTTCTCAAATATTTTCATACATGTTTTGTGCACAAGGAGCATTTGTTTTGTTAGAATGTTTCAGAAATATTCCACATTTTATTGCAAGAGTTTTTGAAAATAGCAGTTCTAAGCTTGTAGATCTGCTATTTTCAAATAGCCGATGCATATTTAATGTGTGGCTTGTTTTCCTAGACCTGGTTGCTTATTTCTCTCACAAAACCTGGCGACACTGATTACACGGTGCGGTCGGCTATCTATCTGTTATTCGGTGCAGCGACTAGCGAGAGAGAAGTGCTTGTTACGGGGGAGTGGACTGACTTCTATTGTTTAATGTATAAACTGAAATTACTAGACTAACATAACAATTATGACATGAATAAGTCATTTATTTTGTGTCTTTTGCTCTCTCTCTCTGCATCGTGCCTTTATATTTCTCTGTAGGTCTCTTTCTCTCTCTTTTTAAAGTGCATTACCGCCCGCCTAGCCCGTCGGGTCCTTTGTCCCTCATCAGGGACTCCAGTAGCGTGTTGCTGGCTGCCAGGATATTGCTGCATTCATCCAGTGGTGGAAAAAGTACTCAAATGTTTTACTTAAGTAAAAGTATCAATACCGCAATGTAGAAATTATTGGTATAATAATGGTAAAGTATTGGGGCCTACCAAAAGTAGAAAGTACTCATTATGCAGAAGGTCCCATTTCACAAGTTTTCAAATGGGTAAAAAATATTTTGAAATTAGCAGATCTACAAGCTCACAATGCGTCACAGTTTTCGAATAATTGTAGTGGAGTAAAAGTACAATATTTGCCTCTGAGATGTAGTGGAGTAGAAGTAAAAAGTACTGACAATTGGAAATACTCCAGCAAGTAAAAATACCTCAAAATTGTACTTAAGTACAGTACTTGAGTAAATGCACTTAGTTACTTTCCACCACTGCATTCAGCTCATGGTGTGTGGATGGACGAACCCAGACAAGGCACCCCTTCACACTGCTAATTCATCTGTCTGCCACCACCGCCCCACGACTCCAGTCACAGCCACACATCCCCAGCCATCCCCACTCACTCCCCTATAACCTCCCAGCCCACTATACCCCACACCCTAACCACCCAACTCAGCTAGCCCATAGGCAGTGGTGGAAAGTAATTAAGTACATGTGCTGTACTTAAGTACCATTTTGAGGTATTTGTACTTTACTTGAGTATTTCCAATACTTCTACTTCTACCCCACTACATCTCAGAGGGAAAATATTGTACTTTTACTCCACTACAATTATTTGAAAACTTTAGTTACTAATTACTTTTCAGATAAAAAATATGATATTATGAAACATACATTAACCACATTTAGCCCTATTTAATACATAGGCTATTTGAAAATAGCCGATCTAGAAGCTCACAGTTGTGAGCTTGTAGATCTGCTATTTTCAAATATTTTTGCACTTTTACTTTTGGTACTTTAAGTATATTTAGATGCCAATACTTTCGTACTTTTACTCAAGTCAATTTTGAATTCTGGACTTTTACTTGTAACAGAGTATTTCTATTTAGCAGTATTGGTACTTTTACTTAAGTAAAGAATTTGAGTACTTTTTCCACCACTGACTGCCCATAGGCCATGCACTCCTAAACCCCCCCTAACTCAGACCACAGTGACAGACTCGCACCCCTAACCTCCCAAACTCAACCCACAGCTCTACACATGTGGCTCTCAAACGTTTAACCACAAGACTGAAGCAAACTGGACCTGAGGAGCTGGCGCCGTGCTTGGACCGCTTTCTTTCGGTGTATAACTTCACACAAAATCTCTTTGCTAAAAAATGGCCGATCTACAAGCTGTCAATGTGCACGTTGTGAGCTTGCAGAGTGGCAGAATATGAATGGATGCTGGGGCATGTGGTTAATTTAAAGGACCTCCAGTTTGATGTGTATTACGCAGCGGGCCCCTCATAACCATTGCGAGTCCGCTTGGTTCCATTTGTAGCCTACACTCTCGGGGTCACAGACCTGTAAGGGCCCATTTGGTTTCCAAATCCCTGTCTATCAATCATTTAGCTGGGGACCCCCTTGTACCCGCCTCAAGGACCCCTGGGGGTCCCCCCCCCCCCCCCCCGGGCCCAGACCCGACTTTGAATACTCCTACTCTAACATCCCTAACTCAACCTATACCTCCGAACACTTCCCCTGACTCCCCCCCCATGCCAAGCCCCGCTATATGCGTAATAACTCAAGAAAGACCCCCAACCCGACCCCTTCCTTCACATAACCCACACATCTTGGATATACCCCCACCCCCCCTAAAGCAGAGAACTTCACCCACCCAACTCTCTGTGGGTGCCCCCCCCCCCTCCTTCCTCCTTTTGTACCCCTGGCTTTGTGCACTAATTAACTACAGTTCAGTTCCCAGCAGGCTCTGGGTCAGCCTCCACTATAGAACCAGTGATGGACGGCTCCTAAACTACCCCACAAACTATATGAAACTAAAAAGGCAAGAAAAATACTAATAATATGATATTCAGCTTTGTGGCAGAATCAATGAAGTCATTGTTAGCGGGGGTCACACAAACTATAGCGCCGGTAGTGAAAAGGGAGAGAGAAGCTGTTTGGAATAAATCCTGGCACAGTTTGGACTCCAAGCGGGCGCTTTCGCTGTGTGGGACTTTTTCTAATTAATTGTTCAAGGTCTTTCACTGACAACAGCTGGCTTGTTTGTATCCTTATATAGGGTGTTTATGTACAGTGAATGAAGTGAACACACTAACAATGCGAGTTGGACCAAATTTATGCTATCAGCGAATAAAGTGTTAAGTCTTGCCTCTTGCGGCAAACCACACTCGCCTGGTGTCTAAAACAATATGGCTCACAAATAACTTGACTTCTTAATGCTCTTACGCAGGGACATCCTGATATCCTGTAAGCAGCCATTTCTCGGGCAAGAAGTTGTGCAGGAGTTTTGCTGATTATGTCTATTGACGTAAAAAAAAGAAACAAAAACAGTAATATGCATTTTGGCTTAATACATTAAAGGAGTAGTTCACCCAAAAAAATGACTTATTTTCTATCAATTGCACACCCTATGAAGCCTTGAATCCATGGATTCTTTTTAGTTTTTGTCGCATTCCTAAACTAATAATTTGATTCCCGTCTCCTACCAGCTAATGTATCCGGTAGGAGACACAAAGTAGATTATTTGTGTCTCCTTCCGGAAATACACACGGTCATCAAATTATTAGCTTAGGAATGCCACAAAAACTTGGGTGAACTCCTCCTTTAATCTTAAAAGCTTGTGATATAAGATATACAATTCCACATGTTATTTTGCTTACTTTTGCAATAACTGTTTATTTTTAACGTACAGTACATTCAGCAATTTAAACATGCGAGCTCTGTCAACTTTGTTTGCTGAGGGAGTGTTAGCTGGCGCCACTGACAACTTAATCTCAATTTAAACTTTATTGTCACAATCACAAGTTTGCAGGTGTAAAAGGTGGGTGAAATTCAGTTTTAGAGACATTTGCAGCAGATGTAAATAGCAGCAGATGTAGAATCACAGTCTCATGTGCAGGTGAGAGACACAACGCAGCAGCAGATATCAAATATTTAAAGTGTATTCATAAGTGATAGTGCCAGTGTGTTGAGCAGACAGCTGACATAGCCTAGTGCAGTTGTTCTCAAAGTGGGGTCCTGGGACCGGCAGGGGTCCTTGAAAGGGTTCCAGGGGGTCCCCAGCAAAATGATTGATAGTTAGGAACCAAATGGACCCTTAAACGTCTGTAACTCAGAGAATGTATAAATAGAACCAAATAGAACCTTATAGGTTTGTAACTCTGAGAGTGTACAAATGGAACCAAATGGACCCGAGTTATGGGGGTCCGTGGCGCTAATACATACCAAACTGGGGGTCTTTGAAATTAAAAAGTTTGAGAACCACTGTCTGGTGTAACCGCAGACGCTTCAGGAAGATTTTCTCAAGTTTTATTTTATTTTAGGTTTAACCTTCAAGCATATCTTATTTAACTATTTTCTATGTATGACACATAATGTGAAAGCTTTACAATCTGCACTTTACATAATCTGAAAAAAAAGAGAAAAAAGAGAAGAAAAGAGACCATGCCCTACTTGGGGACCAAAACACCAGCTGTTGTCACAATTCTCTTTGCCAACTGGAGTTTTGAGTGTGTGGAGGAATGGGTGTGCCATCATGACAGCAAACCAGTCCAATGTCCAATGGTGCATTCATATAGTGCCTTTATCCAAAGCGTTTTACAATGTGCATTACATTCACCCATTCACTCACCAACAGCGGAGGAAACCATGCAAGGCCTGCTCATCATGACAGATTCCAATAGTATACATATTTTAAATGGCTTAAATATACTATTCCGGATCTGACTAACAAGTTGCTTATTGTGAACACAATAGGCTACAAATTAATTAATATAAAAATGTATTTGGAAAAATAAGTTGTATTTTGTTGCCTAGCCCACCTAGGACCGGCCGGAAAACAAGCCCAATGTGGCTTATAATAATCAGACCAGGCAACACTGCAGACAGGGAGATAGGAGAGCGTTTATAGGATTGGGGATAATGGGTAGCGCAGTCTTCTCTTAAAGGTAATCAGTGATGAGCTGTGGATTTTTGACCTAGGGGGGCTCTATTTAATGACGTCCCGTGCATGCTCAGTGCTAGTTGAAATTCTGTAACCAACATGTGATTTTTAATGTAATCATATTTCTTATTATTTAGTTGCATTGTTAATTTGTTGTTTTTATTTTTGTTTCAATTGATTAATTATTTTATTTTCCTTTTAGTTTTATATAAAAGCCCTTATAAGTACTTCAAATAATCAGACAACTTGTCTTTACTTGAATAACTTAGTTACTTTTTTTTAAGACATCAGATCATATGAACAGTCATAAGAACTTCCAAAAACGGACAGGGATAACTTTGTGAGTGTCTGGTAGGCATCAGCTCTTGTTCTTGGGTCGTCTGCTAAGCGATTAACCCTTTCACACTCTGCAGTGCAGAGACTGTTGTCTCTTATTGTGAGAGGAATGTAAAACATTCAATTCAAGTCCATGGCTTTTCTCGAGTAGCCTAATGTTATGCAAAGCAGCCAGGTAGAGCAGTGGCAGTGGCGTACCCACTGTAGAGGCAGGACAGGCGGTCGCCTCCCCAACTAAGATCTCGCCTCCCCTAGAAAACCCAAATAACCCGAACATGTGTCATTGTGTGCTTAATAGTCAACATCCAAGCTTTGAACTGATTGGACCTTCCGTTCCAGCGATAATGGACAAAACATCTTGAAAACAGCCACTTTTGCCGGTTTTCGATCAACGATTTTCAATTGAGTTGAAATTATTTTTGGGGGGGCAAAATAAACTCTAGTCGTAAATCTGCCATTAGCGGCTTTGGCAACTTTGACCTAGAATAGGGCCCTATGAACTCAACCCCACGGTATGCATCACATAACCATATGGGAAGCGGTTATTGTCCAACCCTAGCTCTGGTCCATAGCGTTAGAGGAGTTCTCCCGCTATGGACAAGAGGTAGTCCAACCTTAGGCGTTGGTCGCAAGCTTGTCGCCCTGCATTTTGTTCCAGTACTGCAGCACCTCACTGGGATTAAACTTGTGGACTGTGACCATGTTGTTGTACTTGAATCTGGAGTAGGGCAATCCCCAGTGGTTGGGCGGAGGTGTGGGCTTGATCCCTAGCCTGGCCAGGCAGACTCCCACGTACACATCCTCAAAACGCAGGCGGGGAATGCTCAGAGAAGCTTGGTAGATTTCCGTCGCCATGTCTCCGGAGAACACATAACCCGGCCCGGAGCAGAAGGTAGGGTACATGTTGCTTGGGTACTCTTCTGGGGGCATGTAATACTTCTTCCTTTTGTCTGGGAATGGCCTATGGCCCCTCATGATCAAGCCTGTAATGTAGTTTGTCTTGGGTTTCAGTTCAGGTCTCAGCAGCTTGTGGATGAGGTAATTGGTGTTGACAAGCACGTCACTGTCAACTTTCATAACATAGCTGGCCCGTGGGCAATGCGTGGCCACCCAATTCATCCCCATCAGTACCTTAATAGTCAGGTTGTGGTACGTATCCAAAAAATCCTGCTGAAGGATATCGTGGTGCCTCTGGCTCTCAGACTCCAGGGTCTTCTGCTGTAGGCGTCCTAGCTCGCCTTCCTTCACCCCCAACAGGAACAGCCGGATGACTCCTAGGCCTGGAGCGAGGCCCTCATTGCCCCACGTCTTCCGTATGACATTCCGTGCCTCTACTTGATCAGCCTCGGTGAGTATCAGAAACACTAGGAATGGTGGTGGCTCTCCCTCTGGACATTTGGTTGGCTCATTAATGATGTAGGGGAACAGGGTGGTCACCTGGTTGGTCACTTGGCTTGGCATTACCTGAGAGAGTACTTTCTCCGCCAGCCCGAATGGCCGGAATCCCCACGAACGAGAGGAGACACAGAAGTGCAGCGCAGTGTTGATTTCGTCGACTAAAACTATGACGAAAAATGTCCGTCGACTACCTTTTTTCACTGACGAAAACCGAATAAAAAATAAATAAAAACTAAGCTATGATGACTAAAACTAAGACTAAATATATTGACAATTTCGTCAACAAATAAAAACTAGACTAAAATGTCAGTGAGGATCTAATGGAGAAGAGATCCAGTAGAACTAAAAGACAAGTCATTTTATGTTTGGTTGCGCTCGGGTGTCGCGCTCTGAAAACAGCCGATCTACAAGCCCACTGCGACGCGTTGTGAGCTTGTAGATCTGCTATTTTCAGCACGCAACCGAGTGTAAAATCAGTCATTACGACACCATCAAGGCACCGCCAACATACATTATAGTCGACTAAAACAACTGTAGATTTAAGTCGACTATAATCTTATGTTATTTAGTCGACTAAAACTAGACTAACAGTAAAACATTTCAGATGACTAAAATATGACTAAAACTAAATGGAATTTGATTCAAAAGACTATGACTAAAACTACATCTAAATATGCTGTCAAAATCAACACTGGTGCAGCGATGTGCTTACAGTAGTGGCGTCCCCTCCACTGCATGGCTTCTGGTGCAGTGGTGGAAAGTAACTAAGTACATTTACTTAAGTACTGTACTTAAGTAAAATGTTGAGGTATTTGTACTTTACTTGAGTATTTTCCAATTTCCAATACTTTTACTTCTACTCCACTACATCTCAGAGGCAAATATTGTACTTTTACTCCACTACATTTATTTGAAAACTTTAGTTACTAGTTACTTTGCAGATATAAATTATGATATTATGAAACATACATTAACCACTTTAGCCCTATTTTATACATAGGCTATTTGAAAATAGCCGATCTAAAAACCTCACAACGCGTCGCATCGCGACGCGTTGTGAGCTTGTAGATCTGCTATTTTCAAATATTTAGTACTTTCACTTTTGGTACTTTAAGTACACTTTGATGCCAGTACTTTTGTACTTTTACTCAAGTAAATTTTGAATTCTGGACTTTTACTTGTAACAGAGTATTTTTATATTGCAGGATTGGCACTTTTACTTAAGTAAAGAATTTGAGTACTTTTTCCACCACTGTTCTGGTGGCTGCCACTTGCACTGCAGTCACGCTGGTGAGAGATTATCTGCCCCGTGAACTTCAAAGGGATGTGGCTTCACGCCAAACAGCCGAAGCTGAGGTACGGATCCGAAAAGTATGGTAAGTAGAAAACACTATCAAAATCCTTAAAGATTCTGATTCTGGCTTCTCTCTGAGATGGCGGGTCTTTATATACAGTCTGACGCGTCCCCGATGATGTCATGATGAGTCAGCCAATCCATATCAAGCCCCCAGGACTGAGGACAAGTGTCCTGCTCTGCTACTGCAAGTTTGGGCCCAAAACATGAACAAGTGAAAAGGGTTCGATCGACTCAGGGGCTTTTGCTGGTTCACATGTTAATTTGTCAGTGTGTGTCTTTAGTTAGTGTGGTTGCCAGAACAGGGCAACCAGACTATAGTACTCTTCCGACTTTATTCTTCTTTATAGATAAACTTTATTTTGTCGCGCAATTTCTCCCACAGTTTATTTTTCCCACACTCGTGCCATATGTCAAATTGACCGGCTTCACCGGGAATCGATGGCTTGTTTGCTAAGACATTGGTTACATAGTTTAATTGATATTGATTTATTAGTGCATGAAATTTCCCCATACACTTTAATGGGAAAATGAAAAAACTCAAATTCAAGTATTTGTTTATCAGAAACCGTAAGGGCTAGAGTTACAAGACTTGGAGGGGAGGTTCATAATTTAATGAGAATTTATTAAAAAAATAATTACACCAGTCGGCCTCATGGTGGCGCTATAACAGCCAACTTTACGTTTTGGCCTATAACTCTTGAACCGTAGGTCGTAGAATAAAAATATTTTTTCCCTAGATTCCTTGGGTCATGACCCAACTCCCTATATAGGTCACGCCCATTTGCGTCTAGAAAGATCTTCCGCCATTTTGAATTTTCTTCAAAACACAGTTTTTGCACCTTGTCCTACAGATTTTGTCCAAATCTCACAAAAATCGGTACACATGATCTCTGGACCCATGCAATAAACATATCCAAGCGGAATTTTGATAGTCAATACCGTTCGTCCGTAATTGCCTTCCAAAGTTAGCGGGAGGGGCCCGTTTTACCAAAAAAAAAAATCACTTTGCAATTTCCCAGAATTCTATGTATGATTGCATTTTAGAAAAAAATATAATGAAGGGAAGGGCAAAACTATATATATATTTTTTCAAATATATAGGAATCATTAAAGGGGCCCTATTCTGTGGCAGGCTAAAACCCTACCCGTTACCCTAAACACGCGATCTTCTACCCATTACCCGTTAAATATGGATAAGGGAGCTGGTGCTGTCCCTAAACGCTATTCTGCACCTGCTATACCCGTTACCCATTATGCCGACACCGCTATTTGCGGGTGGAGGCGTGCCTTGGGGGCGTGTTGTTGCTATATCCCCAAAATTGCTATTCTGCCCACACACACAGGTGCGGCTTTGGGAAAGCGCACAGCGGATTCTAAAACCACCCGCAAAGAGCACACAGACTGCAATGGATTCGTGGAGACGGCCAGTACGCACAGCGCACACCTCTCTCTACTAGACTATTATTCTCAACAAATATCTAATTTAACTATATTCAGCAGAAGGGAGGGTGTCAATTCCTTGTGTCAATTATATTTATATAAGATGATAGTCTATTTAAAGAAGACAATTTGTGCATTGTCATTTTTATTCATCGATTACTCAGGAAATAATGAACTGATTACAAAAATATAACATTCTCTCAAATCAGTAACATGTAGGTGATACTTATATCTATCAAATGTGGTTTTATTGAAAGGCAATGAAAGTCCAGAGCTTAGAAGGCAAACATCGGGTTTGTTTCATGTAAAATCCTCACTGTGTGCTGTTGCGCACAGGACCTGTGTTGCCAGAATTAGCTTGAGAAATAAGCAACCAGGTCTATGAAAACAAGCCCAAAAGAAGCGACTATAATAGGCCACATTAGCACTTCAAACTAGAGCTTTCATGGGGCCTAAATATTTGAGCCTGGCTCGACCCATAATTGACAAATTGGGCCCAGCCCAGCCCGTCACCCGTTGTTTTTCTAAACAAGCTTAATTGCTGCATGCAGCCTTTTTTCTCTTGGTAATTTGTTAAGAACAGGAGTCATTCTACCCTATTCTAACAGTCTATATATTTTTTAAATACAGCTTGGAGCAAATAGGGCTATATAAATATATACAATTAGGTAGGGGTGTGCGTGGATATTCAATTAAACGGCGCTGCCCCTACAAACCGTTTTCAAAACGATATTCGGTTATTCTATTAAATATATTTTTAATTGAGATATTTTCGTTTTTTCTGTATTGCTGTCATGTCTTAATACAATTATGCTTTTAACAATCAAAATAAGCAGTACAAAATAGTTTGGATTACTTTGTTTGATGGGAAAGAGTTGCGATGGAGAAATCACATCCAATATAAAGACCTGGATCGTGTATTAAACAGAAAATCATTTTCAGGTCAGGATACCAATTTTATCCAATTAGCATAGAGAACTCAGACAGATACAGATTAAACAAGCGAAATTGGAAGGGATGACACCAATACAGGAGCAGTTAGGTGTTCAGTGTCTTGCCCAAGGACACTTAGACCTCTATTCTGTGCCAGTTTTCCCAGCCGCAACTCTACCCTTAACCTGTTAAATCCGGATAATGGAGCTGCGCCGCCCCAATAGGTTATTCTAGCACCTGCTCTACCCGTCACCATTATGCCGACGCCGTTATTTGCGCATGGAGGTGTGCCCGTGGGCGTGTTGTTGCTATATCCCCCACATTGCAATTCTACAGACACACATGGGTACGGGTTTCGGGGGGGGGGATAGTGGAATCTAATACCACCCGCCGGTTTCTAAAATCACCCACCAAGTGCACACAGACACTGCAATGGCTTTGTGCGTTGGACCATGAGCCGTGTTGCCAGCCTTGGCGAGAAATAAGCAACCGCAGGTCTATGAAAACAAAAAGAAGCAACTAGCCACATGAGCACTTCAAACTACTAACTAGAGCTTTCATATCCCCTAAATATTTCAGCCCGGCTCGACTAATAATTGACAAATTAGACCCAGCCCGTCAGTCATTTTTTTAAAGAAGCCTTATTTCTCATTAAATCTTGGTAATTCGTTAAGAACAGGAGTCATTCTACCCTATTCCAACAGTCTATATTTTATTTAAAAAACAGCTTGGAGCAAATAGGGCTATATAAATATATACACTGCCCCATAACCATTTTAAAAATGATTATGGTTATTCTATGAAATATGTTTCATAGAATAACCGTAATCATTTTTAAAATGGAGAAATCACATCCAATGTTACCTTCTACTGGCCGCTGCCTGTGCTATCATTTGAAGAAATAATCCAACATTTACTTTGAGGTGAAAAAGACATGAAGAAAGCTCTGAAGATCCATTATTTATGTCATGTTATGGTTTAAACTTTAAAGGGTGCTCGATCTGCTGCTGTGTCATGACTTGCGCTGCCCCGTTGATTAATTATTTGGCATCAGCTGTGTAAGAATATATAACTATTTTAAATGGCTTTCATATACTCTTGGGGATCTGACTAATATGACAAGCTTATTGTGAACACAATAGCCTACGCTACAAATTCATTAATATGTGAATTTATTTGGATGTAAAAAAAACGTAGACCCGGCTCAGCCGGTGCCGACGGGCCGGGTCGGGTCCGTTGGGTTTGGGCTAAAATCTTAAGCACTTACATTTTTTATAAGATGATAGGATCATCTAGTGTGATTTTCATTTTGGCTGCTGTCTCGTTAAACCCATGCTGCGGGTGAATATTATATTATAGCCTATATTATATATATTAGCCTATATTATTATTATATTCCCCGCGTAAACGCTACGTTCATGACCCCCCAAAATAACCATATTTGAACTGGGGACCCCCCCATTTTGTTTGACTCGGTTCCACAGATTAATATTGTGAACATAGCAGATCTACAAGCTCGCCAGGCGTTGGGTGCTCCATTGTGGTCTCGTCCCACAGGTTGAGAACCACTGCATTAAAAGCTCCAAGCAAGTTACATGTCTAGTATGTTGTTGACCACGTAATGTAATGTTTTTGGTTTGGCTTCTCTGTGGCGCGCGCGCCTCATTGCATGCTGTCCAAAATAACAGATCTGTAAGCTGTCGACAGACATGACGCAGCGCCGTTGATAGCTTGTATGTCTGTTATTTTGGGTAGGTAGGCGACGCACATACGCATCGCAGCAATGTGTCTGGGTTTGAGAGGCTTTGATTGATGTAAACTTAAAGTTTAGCTCTGTTCGGGATTACTGAACAAAGGTGGATGATGAAAGATAACGGGGACAATATGGATGTAAGTTAACTTTAACTGCGTCACTTCAGAGGAAACTATGGAGCTACTACAGAGATGTTTACACACCCCTGGAATCCATTAGAATGGTGGAAATAGAACAATACAGCCAACGTGAGTACATAGGCTATAGACCTTTCCTAAAACTGTCCAATTTATTATACCCATGTGCTACTGTTTGTCTGTGTACCACGTAGGAGCGTTGTCGCAACATGATGTAATTAATTATTTGGGAGCAGCTGGTGTGTACCAATAGTATAAATATTTTAAATGGCTTTCATATACTATTCCGGATCTGACTAATATGACAAGCTTATTGTGAACACAATAGGCTACAAATTAATATAAAAATGTATTTGGATAAAATAAAATAAAAGAAGGAAAACAAGCCCAATGCGGCTTATAATAATCAGACCAGGCAACAGTGCAGAGACTGCAGACAGGGAGATAGGCTAGAGCATATATTGGATCGGGGATGACGGCTAGCGCAGTCTTCTCTTAAAGGCAATGGCTTCTGGCACGGTGATTGGTTTTATCATTGTAACGCCCAAACCACACCTATGCATAATGTAAGGGGTAGCTCAGGTGTTTGGCGGGTGAGAGGGGTGCCACAGAATACCGAATTTTGCGGGGAAACGCCTTTTGCCTAGTCCGAAATCCGTAATTAGTGGTTTGTTCAAATTTCACCCTGAATAGAGCCCTAAGACACTAACCCAGGGGGAGCCGGGGATCGAACCAGAAACCTTCATTTTCCCAAGGGGCCACTCTACCTCCTTAGCCACTGCCACCCCTTGTATTCAACTCATTTTTATATTTGGTGTGCTGCTGGGGGGAACAAACTACATTCATTTGAATCTATTTGCCCCCCAAATGATATACTAATGGGCTAATGTATTGGTGCCTTGAAGACTTGTTAGATTGGGGCCTTTTGACCCCCTCCAACAGGCTGGAGTGACATTCCAATCCCAAACTGTCCCAAGCTGCTGTCTCTCTACTGAGACGTGCGCTGCTTGAGATGTTGCTGTATGACGGTCGGGGAGAATAAAGAATCGGCTCTTTGGAGTTCTCTCTCCGTTCCTGTTGCAGAAATGAGAAATGAGTCTCAGGCTCGGGGGGGGAAATACATATTTTACAGAGCGTGGAGAGCAGACGGGAAGAGTGGAGTACGAGGGAGAGGAAATAAAGAAGCAGGCGATAAGATGGCAGCAGGCAGATATGAGAGAGCATCTTCACAGATCTCCTGCAAACCGCTGCTGAATTAGGTAGTTATTGCTGTACTGTACTGTACTGTACTGTACTGTACTGTACTGTACTGTACTGTACTGTACTGTACTGTACTGTACTGTACTGCACTGTACTGTACTGGTTATGAGTGAGTGAGTCAGTCAGTCAGTCAGTCAGTCAGTGAGTACGTGCGTGCGTGCGTGCATGAATACTGAATACCTGTGTGCACACATGCATGATGGTGTATATATGTGTATGAAAAGGTTTCCAATACTCAACATACATGATTTAATTAAGCTTGCAGCATATGTCATAAGTTAAGAATTCACCATTGGAATCCAAGATAATTATAAAGAATGTTCTTTATTGATCCCTGAAGGGAAGTTGTGTCGTGGGGTAATTAAGCATGACTCACAACCCCCATACGGCATATAAGAAGAATCCTAGTAGATTTATACGAGTGCTTCCACAGTACATGTGGACATAAGAGTGAAAATATGAAGGGGAACGTTGACAGGAAAGCTTATGTTGCTAAAAAACAAACAAATCATAAAACAAAGACAAATTCACAGAATGTCCTTTCTTTAGGCTGTCACAGATGTCAGTCTGACATATAATAGTAATATCTGTAGTAGACAAACAACGAGACAATTAAAGTGAGTGCAGCATACACTGAAAGATAATAAGAGATCCAACAGTAAGAAATAGAGCAGTGGTTCTCAAATTGGGGTCCGGGGACCCCCAGGGGTCTTTGAAGAGGTTCCAGGGGGACCCCAGCAAAATGTGCTAATGTACGGTAGCATAAAATCTGTTGAACTTTAGGTATTCAAAAATAGGCAATCTAAGCTCACAACGTGTTGCGATGTGACACGCTGTGATGCGTTATAAGCTTGTAGATCTGCTAGTTTTGAAAAATTAGGAATAATCTTGAAAACATTTGAAACGTGGAATAATGTAGACCTTCTTTTTAAACATTAAAAAAAAAAATCTCTTCTGCAGGTTCCTGGCTGGCACAAGATCTTATCAGATGGCTGTCCAAAGGCAAATACATATCGATTTGTGGGTCCATGGTATGAAAATGTCTGAGAAGTGAGAACTATACTGAAATATGGGTTTACTTTGGGTGGTGTCGAGATAAAACACAAGCCCACCACCTCAGACACCCGGGTTCACTTCCTGGCAGAGGTTCCTCTGGTTTGGCCAGAGTTGTGCTGATTTCTGCATGCCTGCCGGCTGGGATATGGATGCAACCTCGTGGTTGTGCCAGTACCATGCTGACTGAGAGGGCGCTCACTTGGCCTAAACCACCGCCACGCACCACATGGGAGTTTTCAGTGGTGGAGGAAGTACTCAGATGTGTTACTTAAGTAAAAGTAGCCATACCACAATGTGGAAATACTCTATTACAGGGGTCTTCAACAGGGGGTCCGGGACCCCTAGGGGATCCTCAGAGTTACTCCAGGGGGTCCGCCAAATCTTTGTGATAGGATTTCACAAAAAAGGAGGTTTGGTGTTGAGGGGAAAAGAAGAAAATCAAGCACCAAGTATTGAATGTTTAAGTTAAGTTAAATGTCTGAAATAAACCAAAAATAGAAAATATACACAGCACTGATGATAGTCAATGAAGCTATCTATGAAATCTATGAAAAAGTTTAATCTGTAACACAATTGTATGCAATATATGGGGGTCCCTGCTTCGTCTCTCTCTCAGCTAGGGGGTCCTTGGGATGAAATAGTTGAAGACCCCTGCTCTATTACAACTAAAAGTCCTGTATTCAACATGTTTTAATTTTAAGTACAAAAGTATTGGTATCAAAATATAGCCTACTTAAAGTATTAAAACTAAAGAGTACACCTTGGGTCATGCCTATGTTCCCTCAGCCTTATGTTCCCTCAATACCTCCAAATTAGGTTGTTCCCTCAGCCCTATGTTCCTTCAGGATCACCCTTGATTGATTGATTGATATCTTTATTGATCATAAAACAATGTGTAATGTAAATAATGTGTTGGTGAGGTCACCTGTTGGGGTCCTCTGAAAGGGGGTGCAATGATGCACCTCGCCAGTCCGGATATTACGTTTGTGACGTCGACCCACCATCCACCGTTAACGCATTAGGCAATTTTAATATCGGCCACGTCCGATTTTATTTAACATTGGTGGTTATCCCTGGGCCTTATGACAAACCTTGTGGCAAAGTTGTGTTGTGTTACGTGGTGTTAAGTAATGTTTTGGTTATTAACCTTTTTGTAATAGGCCATGCCCCATTTGGCCAAATTGGCATAACATTTTAATCATCTTAATTCTTCCTTAACCTATAACAAACTTTTCCACAAAGTTAAAGGTGGTTTAAGTTATTATTTTAATTTATTTTTTGTTAAAATGAATGTAAAATAGCTCTTTATTCTGATAGTTCATTGGTTTTCAGGCCAAGGACCCCTTAGCTCACAGAGATGAAGCAGGGACACCCTAATACGTGGGTATTCAACAGGGGGGTCCGTGAGTCACAATATCTTTATTTGGACTGAAAATATGCATGAATACATCATGTTATTACCCAACACAACCACCCCCACTGCATGGATGACAGCAAATTTAGTAAACAGTGAATTATACAATGTAGACCCATTCAAGCAAAAGTGTACATAGTTTATATCGTACTTAAAAATATTACTGAGGCACTACACTGTCTCAATGCATTTGATGTACAGGTATGTGTTTACCTTGCTTGTAAATCACTCTGGATTAAGAGCATCTGCTAATTGCCTAAATTGTGAAGTGAATTGTAAATTAGGTCTATTTTGCAATATACAGTATGGTACTGCACAGGCTTATGAAACAGCTTTTTTTCTCTTTATGGGAGAAAACTGTAGACAAAAGATTAACAAAGAGAAGTATGACTAAGTTTAAGTTACAGAGGTGGTCCATTTTATCACCAACTTCATGTCATGGGTGGACTGGAAACAAAAGTAAGCCTGGGAATATTAATTACATATTAATCATATTTGTTATTTAAAAAATAATAATTAGTGAAAGCTCATCTGTCAATCAAATAAATACAATAAAATAAATACAAATTAAAGGGCCCCAGCATGATAATCTATAGGGCAAGACCCCTACGGTCTGTTTTACAAACCAGTATTGTACTGCACATGGCTTATGAAACTCTCATACTTTGATACTACTGTTGAAATTTGTGGACCAGTAGATCATATCTCACCCTAAATATAAACGGTGCTAAATAGCAGTAAAAGTGGTTCTCTGGCGCTCTAAAGGCCCCTTAGAGTAACTTAAGTTACATAAAATTACCTTCAAATTGTACTCAAGTACAGTACTTGAGTAAGCCTACATCGGCGGATAGGAGAGAAATGAACAGCCCTTCTACCTGGTCGGTGTGCCTGTTCATTGTGGAGATTATCTGGGGGTGATAGGGTGAACCTAGCTCTGAATATAGCCAGTAGCTAAAGACAGTTTCATGGAGTTGAAAGCCAACTCTACTAAAGGCCCGTTCAAAGTCCCTAGATGGGTCTGAAACGTGCGTCACGGGGTGAGGGATTCCGTCCGTTCTTTACGGACACATGCATAGTCGCTCACGTTATTTAGGGGTTATTTTATTTATTTTAAAGTGTACAGGCGTAATACACCTATTCATCCACTAGATGGCAGTTGCGAGAATATGTACGTACCCATAATGTTGCCATGTCTGCTTATTATAAGCGACTTTGGGCTTATTTTTCTGTAAAGTTGCTTGTAAACAAACAAGCAATTTTTTATTGGTGGTTGCGGTTTTATTTGGGCTTATTTCTAAAATGTAGTTGCTTATTTGGGCCAATTATTATTTAAACCAGTGATTCTCAAACATATATTGTAGATCTGCTATTTTCATGTGATGTGGCATAGTCGATTCTTTTGGGCTTGTTTTCATAGACCTGGTTGCTTATTTCTCTCACAAAACTTGGCAACAGCGCAGCGCAGCTAACAACATGAAGCTACCATTGTAGCATCTAGCCAAAACAACACAATAAAAGTTTCAGAGCTGTCCACAAACTAGACAAAAACAACAGTCTACAAAACGTGAGTTTCGACCCCTACTGCACTGTGCTCTATATTATTTGTGTGTGTGTGTGTGTGTGTGTGTGTGTGTGTGTTTAACTTTAGGGAATGGCTGGGTTCATTTTGTCACAGACCATGGATCGACGGTATTTTTGTAATTAAGTACATTTACTCAAGTACTTCCACCAACGTGGAGAAAGAGGGGCAGAGGGAAACTTTTTTCCCCTTATACTGCCAACGGGCGCCAGTGGTACTACAGTCAACGTGCACGTCGGCCTGACGGTGAATGTCGACTGCACGGAAGGAAATCCTGGAGCCGTAAGTGACGGAGGGGGAGACAAAAACGACAACGTAAGGAGCGCCGGCGCTCGTTACGTATCCTTACGTCCGACTATGAATGATACTTAAGTGGGAACACTCTGAGCCACTCCCCTCACGTCTAAAATACACTTTTTGGCCAAAATGTAAAATATTCCACCGGACGGAGAGACACTTCCTGGTTCAGAGACGTTTTTACGGAACATCGCCTCTAACGTTGCAGCGCAGAATAACATCCAATGATACGTTATCTCAAGGTGTAATTCGGTCCTCTGACCTGTGTGGCAGTAGTGAGTTGGCACCGTGATGGCGCTGCCGAAGATTAAAAAAGAAAAGAAGTAGTGTCTCCGTCCTGTGGAATATTTTACATTTTGACCAACCGTCTTTGTTTTGGTGAGTAGCCAAAGTGTATTTCTTATTTTCACTCCCGACGACACTTTATGTACCCTGTGGGTCGGTTGCATATAAGGGGACGCGGTCCACTCTAGGCTATATTCAGAGCTAGGGTGAACCTCTTTGGAGAGCATTTCCCCCAGACCCGTTGCCAGGGGAAACCCCTTGCTGTCAGGTCAAAAGAAACAGCTGGTGAGGCCATGTGAGGAGGCTCATGGTTGTATACAGCAGTGGGTCCTAAATGGAGTTCCAAAGAACACCTGGACTTGTCTCACGGCACGCCAGCGTGCCGTGAGACAAGTCCAGGTGTTCTTTGGAATTGTGTGACAACCATGCAATGTTAATACAATATACTGTATGCAACACGTTTTTTGTATAGGTGTATGTGTAGCAGTAGTGGCTCGGTGCCTCTGCCTGATGAGTAAAAGCCTAATATCTCCCCGAGCCAAGGGAAAATTCCCCTTCAGGCTAGTGGTTAAGATGTTGGCTCGTGTTCGATTCCCAGGCATCTATGTATATTTGTATGCTTTTGTCGTATTGTTTTGTTTTTATTATTATATATATTTTTTACAATATGAGTACTTAAAAAACCTGTGCGGACAGGAGGTGCACACTAATTGCACAGTCATTTCCCATTACAGTGGCAAATTCTATCCCCTAAAAAATATATTTAAAATCTTGAATATAGTCAATCTCGCAAGCTCACAACATCGTGAGCTTGTAGATTGGCTGTTTTCACTTTGAATACCAGTGTGCATTGAGATTGAAGATTGAAAAGTTAGAAACCACTGGTGACTGGTCTACCACCAGTGGTTCCTAAACAGTGGGTCGGGACTCGGGATCCATCTTTGGGTCACGGACCAATTGTTATGGGTCACGAGTAAATATCCCCTGTTTTCCATTTCCTACATTTAAAAAAAAGAAATATATCATCATCAAAAGATTTTAAACAAGAAAATCACAACGTTTCACAACTCAAAATGTTTTCTCACTCAACTCAAACACAAATCTAATAACGTCCGTAAATAAATGTGCAAAAAAGTTTAAGAAGTATAGTGAAAATAGCAGATCTACAAGCTCACGACACTTGTAGATCTGCTGTTTCTACTAGTTTGAGTGCCGGCCAAACGTCTAATTTCTCTTTTGGGTCTTGAGCTAAAACAGTCTGGGAATCACTGGTCTATACGCTACAGCAGTGGTTTTCAACCAGTGGTCCGGGGACCACCAGTGGTCCTTGAGGGAGTACCAGGGGGTCCCCAGCGAAATTTGTTAATAGCGTCACAATCATTTTTAACCACTTAGCTTTGGCTATTCAAAAATAGCAGATATACAAGCTCATCACGGCACCGAGTGCCGCGCTATGAGCTTGTAGATCTGCTATTTTTGAAAAACCTTGAAAAACTGTGCATATCTTTGAATATTTATATTTTCTAAAGCGAAAATTAACTGATATCTGGTCCCTGGCACAAAACATCTTCAAATGGGGGTCCGCGGCGGCGTGGCCAAATGTATATCAATTTAGCGGTCCGCGGCATGAAAAAGGTTGAAAACCACACTGCGCTACAGCACAAAGAGCAATTATTTGTTTACTAACATTGAGACTGGACGCACAGGTGATTGTTTCACGCAATCAATTCCCAACCTGTTGTTTCGGGGTGCGCTGGTTTCAGCACACCCCAACCCTCTCTTGTGTGTAGGCTAGTGAGGCGCGTCCTAGCGAGACCTGATATGGTTGCACGCATACTGGTTCTTATCAGTGTGACGTCGTCTGTTAAGGGGTCTAAACACCCTCCTCAGGCCAACACTGTCAGCAACAGGGACCGCGATACTCATGGGAGCAGGCAGAAACAAAAAAACTGTCAAGAAGACTGGGGGGAAAACGTGTGAATTTCTTATTTGCTAACGACAACAAAAAAAACTAAAAAAAGAAACACCCTGGCCCCCACAGATGTGAGGTATAGTGCAGTATTGGCATTTTGCTTCATTGACAGCTAAGATAATGATACATGATTATGTTCAGAGCAGGGAGCTGCCTGAGGGCATGGATACTGCTGGGCTTTTCATAATAATGCACACAGCATGCTGGACCGGGCGGTGCACCCCAGCATAGATTGATGAAATATGAATTGGCATCTGTGAACAAGCTCATTTGTCTGACGGAGGCCAGCCCTTGAGCTATATCACTCACAAAACCTGCAGTCAATGTCAACCAGCAGCAGCACTGCGTCGACCGGCGAGTTCAACCAAATGTCAGCGGTATTATAGATGGGTTTCCGCGCGACGTCATCACAGAGCAGAGTGCGCAATCTGCGCATGCGCGGGGAGAACGAACCGGAAGCGCCATTCACTCTATTGTTATTTTCGGGATTTAGATAGGCATAATGCTGCTATTATAGGCATAATAGGCATAATGCAGCTATTATATACAAACAGATCCAACTTCCGACAAATCATTTTTATTGAGTAAAGAAGATATTACAAACTGCATCATTTAATCTACTTTCATTAAACCTGGTGAAGACCATTTATTTTATGGGTAATAGGGTATAGGATATTTTTAGGGTAATAGCGCCCTCTACAGGCTCATCCCGCCACTGCGCGCGCATCATCCTCTCATGTTTACAAACAGGAAACCCATCTATAGTCTCGGTCAGGTGGAAACCTTGTACATCCAAAACCGTTCTCTTTTTATTATTATTATTTAAAAAACATTTTAAAATTGTGAAAATGGCCAATCTATAAGCTCACAACGTCTGCTGTTTTCACTACTTCCGTGCGACACGCTTGTAATGATGAAGTATATCCATCTACGAAATACATACAAGGTTGAAATGGGGAGATACAAGGTTTCTGCCCGACAGCAACAATTATATTCTGTCACCTTAAATCCTACTGCTAATCAGCGGAAACATCACTTGCTATTCCACTGCTGGCGCCTATACCAGATTCATTGATCAGGGAAAACCATTGATATTGAACAAAGCTCGACTAGTGTAATAATTACTCTCTCCTTGTGTCGAAAACAAAGCAATGTACAGCAAAAGCTAATTAACAACGGAGCCCTCAATTTTTTTTTTACTCCGCCTATACAGTTTTTTTCCCCGTCAGGAGTCCTTTTTCCTTCAGAATTATTCACAGGAGGTTTTTATTGATGATTCACCACATTCTGCAATTTTCCCACCATTCTCCTTCTCCATTATTCATCCCCTCCTACTTTTTAATCTCCTGTGAGCTGACTCAGAACCCGGCCGCTTCCATTTGGAGACTGTTACTCCTCTATGCCCATGTCTATAACATTGATTAAGTGGGCCTCGGTGGGACGGGGGGGATTACATTGGGGGTCTATCTGAAATGGCATTTCCAGAGTGTTTTGTCTTTTCCCCCCATTGCTGAGCTTAGTTTTTTTGTTATTTAGATAAACTTGGCCTGGGCGTCGCATAGTTGATTTCAGTTTATTTGCCGTGTTCACGTGGGGTCTGTTTGCTGCAACTTCACAATGACCGGCCTTGGTTTTGGTTGCTAATTCCCAGTGTGTTTACATACCTCACCAGTCCAGACTGCCACAGGAAAAGCTCCCACAGGAAAACAGTAGAGCGGGCAGATAGTCGTACAAGCGAATGAATAGACACAATCGGGCTTTTCATCAACTGAGACACAGTGAGGAAATGGTCAAAATGAGACTGAAACAAGGTAAATAAACAAAGGCGTCTGAGAGACAGCAAACCTTCTACAATGTATTATTTTATTTTTTAAATTATTTTTGATATTTTTCCCATTTTCCTCTCAATTTAATCGTTCTGCCAATTCCCACTTTCCCTTATTATGCTGGCCTTATTGGTGTCATGGTAGCCAGTGGTGGAAAGTAACTAAGTACATTTACTTAAGTACTGTACTTAAGTACAATTCTGAGGTATTTGTACTTTACTTGAGTATTTCCAATTTCCAATACTTTTACTTCTACTCCACTACATCTTAGAGGCAAATATTGTACTTTTACTCCACTAGAATTATTTGAAAACTTTAGTTACTAGTTACTTTGCAGATATAAATGATTACATTATAAAACATACATTAAGCACTTTAGCCCTATTTTATACATGCTGCAGGCTATTTGAAAATAGCCGATCTACAAGCTCACAACGCGTCGCGATGCGACGCGTTGT
>NC_137611.1:42999943-43030924 GCF_963280865.1 Gymnoscopelus braueri
TTAGTAAAATGTAGATTTAAGAAAAATTCAGTTTGAGTGCTTGCTTCAGAAAACTACTTTTCAGCATTGCGTCGTTACCGCGGGAGTAAAGAATTATGCCCATTAACCGGTTCCACCCAGAAATAACAAGAAGCGCTTTATTCTTTATGATTCCCCAGATAATACTTAGTCTTCTTAGGGTTTGGTCGGTATGAGCGCTCCATTAAAAGGCCGCTGCCATTTTTTCCCCTCGGAGACCTGAACTCATGCGTTTCAGTTTGGAGAGGTCAATCCCGGGGTCAGAGGTTCTGTTAAGCATTTTCATAATGAGGACAAGGCGAGGCAGCGCGTGGACGAGTCAAATGCCTTTATAGATGAACAATGTTGTTGTAATCATAGATAGATAGATAGATAGATAGATAGATATATAGATAGATAGATAGATAGATAGATAGTAAGCAAACACAGCATAGGGACAGGTAAAAAAGTAAATAATGTAATAAAATTAATAGACTGGAGTCTGACCTTAGAAATCTGCCCTTGCTCTGACTGAGTTATATTCTATCAATAAATCTAAAGTACAATCTATGACCAATAAATATAGGCCTGATATACATCTATTGCCTATGAATGGATACAGACCATCAACAGTGAACGTGGGACTGATATATGTGCAGTGTCAGCCAGCTTGCAACAGTGGATATCTGGATAATATATAGTCTATCAATTGAATATAATGAGTAGACCTGTATATACGTTTGACAACTCCCCTGGGACAGAGTGTGGGCAGTAATAAATGACACTGGCCTCGACTCTTATTAAACAGAATGTGTTTAGATCAGCCATTCCCAACCTGAGTGGCAAAACACTATCATGATCATATAACATTAGGGTAAGAGATATTGTTTGGTTAAAACAAAACGTTTTTTTTTTGGTTAAAAGGTTAAAGCACTATATTCTGATAGTAGTCATTGTTCTAGAGTGTTTGTTCAGTGACAGAGGTCTCCCCGTCTCCAGCTCTTTAATAAACATAAAATACATTTTCAGGTGGGTTGAAAAATGTCAATGCAATCAGGAAAAAAAACATGTATCAGTTTTAATTGGTAGTGTTTCAGCTCCAAGTTTGTCTGCTCATGTATTGGTGTCATATCCATTCCAATTTCACTTGTTTAATCTGTATCTGTCTGAGTTCTCTATCCTGATTGGATAAAATTGGTATCCTGACCTGAAAATGCATTTTCTGTTTAATAGACCATATTCACACGGCGGCCATGTTTCTATGAAGTCAATGAAAGTAGCACCCGGGTGGCGGCACTTTCAATGTTAAATTCCAATATGGCCGCCGTGTGAATATGGTCTATACAGAGCTGGAGAGACATGGAGACTCCTACTGAATATAGAGATATTTAACACTTATTTTAACCAACGAAAATCACTTACCCTATACCCACTACGTTGGTTCCATTCATCCAAGCCGATACAATCAACTGATTGATGATTTAAATAAACATAATCTGAGATGCACGCGGACCCCCCCCCCCCCATATCTGACGAATGGCTGCCGAGTTAAGTGGTCAGATGGGTGGGCCGCAAACGCTTTGGAGATTTTCAAGTGGGCCCTGATCAAGAACAGATTGAAAACCCCTTGGTTTAGAGTTGATTTATCAGTGCTTCTGACTGCTTATACCGCCTCTGAGCTCGATCTCTCTGCTGCTTCCCATATCCCTGTAGTAGCCTAGTGGGGTGACGCAAGTGAGAGGGAGAGAGAGAGAGAGGGGGTCTGAGTAATTCTATCTGGCACGAGGACATGGGGTACATTAACATTACATCACACTGCAATGTATAGCCTATGCTGTAAGCACTCACTGGCCATTCCTTCACATTCCTACCATCTGTGGATGCACATTTATACCATCATCATGTAACCACGATGCCCTCTGGTGTCTGAAATGGGTAGTGCAGTGGTTCTCAACCTTTTTCCATTTCAACGACCCCCCCCCCCAGTTTGATATCTATGGCCCCGCATGGCCTAATGATTAGGCATGCGGGGCCCTATTTGGATTTAGAATCACCTTAGTTTTATTCACAAACAACTGCACCTGTCCGGAGGTTTACTAGCCTAGCTGAAGGTTTTTGGTTATTTGTATTGGTTGTACACTGTGTGTATTATTATTTCTTGTTTGATTATTGGCTTTTTTCTATTGTGTAAAGTGTATCATTTGGAGTTATCTTATGTATTTGTGATGTATCTTGGATGACTATTTTGTTGTTTGTTTTTGTATTCGTATGTTAAGCTTAGACTGTGTAATTCTAACGCTGTATCTTGGCCAGTTCCCACTTGAAAAAGAGACTGTGTCTCAACGTGTTTTTACTGGTTAAATAAAGGTTAAATAAATAAAATAAATACATTTGATATGATTTTTTTTTATCTCTGGGACCCCAATCTACTGTAAAATCTCATTCCATAGTGTTAATTTAGCTCTGAGAGTGTAAAGTGGACCCTTGGGTCCAATTGGTTCCATTTGTAGGGTATAAATCATTTAGCTGGGGGACCCCCTGGTTCCCCCTCAAGGACCCCTGGAGGTCCCCGTACCCCACGTTGAGAATCAGCGGTGCAGAGCAATGACAGGACAAAAAGCCCTGCTAGAGCCATTGACTGGTGGTGACTCACAGGCAGCAGATAATTTGTTTTTGTTCTGTGTCTCATTGAAAAGACTCAGCGATTCTCTGGAAGTGGAAGGAACATAAACCGTTGTGTTTTACAGCAAGCGGTTGGCTGGAAGACACCCTCGATCTGGTAAACACTGAACGAAGCAGGTTGTTTATTGAAAGATGCTGACAGAGGCCAGGGTGGCCACTGGGAACAACTGGGCCAAGAAACACCTCTCCATCGACATGATGTTGTGATATACCATGGATTACATGTTCTGGTTAGATCCCGACCGACATATCGGTCTGGATGACTTTGTGTGATTTTTTTAATCGGTAATTGTGCAGCTGACGTGTCCCAATCATTAGACTGAGGGTGAAAATGTTCAAACATTTTCAAAAATAGCAGATATCATGTCGGTATCATGTCAGTATCATCTCAGTGTCATGTCAGTATCATGGTCATTATCATGTCAGTGTCATCATGGTCAGTATCATGGTCAGTATCATGTCAGTGTCATGTCAGTGTCATGGTCAGTATCATGTCAGTGTCATGTCAGTGTCATGTCAGTGTCATGTCAGTGTCATGTCAGTGTCATGGTCAGTATCATGTCAGTGTCATGGTCAGTATCATGTCAGTGTCATGGTCAGTATCATGGTCAGTATCATGTCAGTGTCGTGGTCAGTATCATGGTCAGTACCATGTCAGTATCATGTAAGTATCATGGTCAGTATCATGGTCAGTATCATGTCAGTATCATGTAAGTATCATGTAAGTATCATGGTCAGTACCATGTCAGTATCATGTAAGTATCATGGTCAGTATCATGTCAGTATCATGTAAGTATCATGGTCAGTATCATGGTCAGTATCATGGTCAGTATCATGGTCAGTATCATGGTCAGTATCATGTCAGTATCATGGTCAGTATCATGTAAGTATCATGTAAGTATCATGGTCAGTATCATGGTCAGTATCATGGTCAGTATCATGTCAGTATCATGGTCAGTATCATGTCAGTGTCGTGGTCAGTATCATGGTCAGTACCATGTCAGTATCATGTCAGTATCATGGTCAGTATCATGTCAGTGTCATGGTCAGTATCGTGTCAGTGTCATGGTCAGTATCATGTCAGTGTCATGGTCAGTATCGTGTCATGGTCAGTATCGTGGTCAGTATCATGTCAGTGTCATGGTCAGTATCGTGTCAGTGTCATGGTCAGTATCATGTCAGTGTCATGGTCAGTATCGTGGTCAGTATCATGTCAGTGTCATGGTCAGTATCATGTCAGTGTCATGGTCAGTATCGTGTCAGTATCATGTAAGTATCATGTCAGTGTCATGGTCAGTATCGTGGTCAGTATCATGTCAGTGTCATGGTCAGTATCATGTAAGTATCATGTCAGTGTCATGGTCAGTATCATGTCAGTGTCATGGTCAGTATCATGTCAGTGTCATGGTCAGTATCATGGTCAGTATCATGTCAGTGTCGTGGTCAGTATCATGGTCAGTACCATGTCAGTATCATGTAAGTATCATGGTCAGTATCATGGTCAGTATCATGTCAGTATCATGTAAGTATCATGTAAGTATCATGGTCAGTACCATGTCAGTATCATGTAAGTATCATGGTCAGTATCATGGTCAGTATCATGTCAGTATCATGTAAGTATCATGGTCAGTATCATGGTCAGTATCATGGTCAGTATCATGGTCAGTATCATGGTCAGTATCATGTCAGTATCATGGTCAGTATCATGTAAGTATCATGTAAGTATCATGGTCAGTATCATGGTCAGTATCATGTCAGTATCATGGTCAGTATCATGTCAGTGTCGTGGTCAGTATCATGGTCAGTACCATGTCAGTATCATGTCAGTATCATGGTCAGTATCATGTCAGTGTCATGGTCAGTATCGTGTCAGTGTCATGGTCAGTATCATGTCAGTGTCATGGTCAGTATCGTGTCATGGTCAGTATCGTGGTCAGTATCATGTCAGTGTCATGGTCAGTATCGTGTCAGTGTCATGGTCAGTATCATGTCAGTGTCATGGTCAGTATCGTGGTCAGTATCATGTCAGTGTCATGGTCAGTATCATGTCAGTGTCATGGTCAGTATCGTGTCAGTATCATGTAAGTATCATGTCAGTGTCATGGTCAGTATCGTGGTCAGTATCATGTCAGTGTCATGGTCAGTATCATGTAAGTATCATGGTCAGTATCAGATCTTGTAGATGGTAGATCTAGATATTTTTTAAACATTTTAAATACGGCTTAAGTGATTATTTATTTGTTCGCTTAGAAGTTAATCCTTCTCAAATTGAAAATGTGATCAAGTTTGTAAAACTGATTTGAAAATCGTTGCCATTTTTGTCAAAACATTGGTAATCGGTGGTCCAGGATTCTCCAAGATCGCTATCGGACCCAAAATCTGGCATCGGTCGGACTCAAGTTGTGATATACCTTTCTTTATGATACTGACTGGATGAGCACAGGTTCCCAGCATACCTCAGGGATGTGCCCACGTTATTGTTGTTTATTGGTGTGTTATTGTTATTATTCACTATGGGGAATGTGTTGGGGGATAAGTGTGTTGTTTTATGTATTTTATATTAATGCGCACAATATCTCTATGTGTGTGTGTGTGTGAGTGTGAGTGTGAGTGTGAGTGTGAGTGTGAGTGTGAGAGTGTGAGTGTGAGTGTGTGTGTGTGTGTGTGTGTGTGTGTGTATTTGAGTGCAAAGCCACACACAGAGTGGTTTTGTACAGTGTACCTTGTCTGGGAGAATGTGAGTTATAAAGAGAGTGGTGGACAGTAACTAAGTACATTTACTTGAGTGCTGTACTGAAGTGCATTTTTTTTAGGAACTGTGCTTTACTGCATTTTTTTTTTAGGAACTGTACTTTACTTGAGTAATATATTGTTGGATACTTATGACGTTCACTCCACTATTTAATATTGTACTTTTGATTCCACTACATTTCTAGAAAGGTAAAAATAAGTCCATTATGAATTAACCACTCAAGCCCTGTTTAAAATATCATGAAAATAGCAGATCTACAAGCTCACAACATGTCACATCGACATCGCAATGCGCTGTGAGCTTATAGATCTGCAATTTTCACTGTTGAATTTTCTTTTCTTTTTTTATGTCTGGAAAATCTATTTTTTTTTTTCGGGGGGAAGTGTCAATGCATTGATATATAAAAAAGTGCTTTGTAATTTGTAGTATTTCTTTAAGGGTTTGAGATGTTTAAATTCTATAGATCAATCAAACTGAAGTATTTCTATAGAAAAGACAGTGTTCAAGTATATAAGGCAAACATTTTCAAAATAGCCAGCTTGTAGATCTTCTATTTTCACAATATGTATCTGTAGAACCGACTCAAAATAAATGTAATACCTCAACTCCTACAATGCCAAGTGCTTGTGAGGTTGGGGGGTCCCCAGTTCAAATATGATTATTTTGGGGGGGGTCCCCAGTTCAAATATGATTATTTTGGGGGGGTCCCCAGTTCAAATATGATTATTTTGGGGGGTCATGGCCTGAAGAGGTTGAGACCTACTGACCTACAGTACATCTCTGCTGTCGGTAGAGTTAGGAGGTTTTGTTCATTGATAAGAACAGCTGAATGGACCTCCAAGCTCACAATGAGGTGGGAGGTCAAAAGGGGGTGGAGCCTGGAGTCAGCAAAACCAGCTAACTCCACCTCCCTTTGCTGGAGTTAGCTGGTTTAGCAGAAAGTTTGAGGATCCATAATGGAGTTAGCTGCTTTTGTCAGTAGCGCTTTTTAATACTTTTCATTGGTTCAATATATTGTTTTACCAATACACAGACATAAAGGGTGTTCAATAGCACTGATTTATGGGGGAAAATGCAAAAGCGTCAAAATGGAGTTAGCTGGTTTCTGCCCGACAGCAACGATATTGAAGATTGCCTTCGCTGTTTTCTTCATTGTAGCTGCTGTGATATTATGAACAATGCTGATCATTATATGCTCCAACTCTTATGGTCACATGACGTGCTCCTTCATGGTTCATACATCCATTCATAGTTCTCTGTGGTATGATGCCACTGTACAGCTAAATGTTGATATACTTACAACATTGTCTAAAAAACATGATGTCATTTGTCGTCCAGCCGATAAAGGTGGAGGCCTATGTGTACTAAAGTAGCCTACTTATCCTTGTAATAAAATATGACTGAGGTTTGCCCTCTTATTTAAGAGACACAGGAGACTTCATTCAACAGCAGGTAAATATCCCCCAAATATCCCCGATTTAGGCATGGAATCCTTAAGATTCTATCTGGACTTAAGGGAAGAAATGACACCTCCAACCAACTTTTTGGTGGAAATGACATCCATGATTTTACAGAAAACCTTTTTTCTGTTTGAAAACTCCTTTTGTCTCCAACTGCAGGGGGCACCAATGGGCTCAGTATTTAGTCCAGAATAGACACCGTTTCTAGACACCTGTGTACTTTTGCAGGAAGGCAAATTGTCCACCACTCTGTACACAAACCTACAGACAAGAATAGCCTGTTACATGCCACTAGTGCACACCCCCCTGCTTTAAAGAAAGGCTTTATGTAAGCTATGTAGTATATTTGCAGTTTCCCCGCTTGAAAGGGATGATACAGTCCATAGGAGGTTTTAACTGGGTTTCACTCATACAATGACCACAACTTTGGTTTTCCTTTTAGTTCTTCTTTACTTTAGTTTTTGTTGTTGCAGTACAGCTTATGCAGGTAGTGTGTAGTTATAAGGTTGTAAGGTATAGGTGAAAAACCTTAAATGAAAAATAAAACATAATCACTGTAAATATAATGCACATGAAATAATAAATGCAAAATATAAATGCTTTACATATATTTTTTAACACTTGTGAATATTGTTTTTACTTTCTTAGTGTCTTTTTATGAATTAGGTTTTTAAACAGTTTTTAACAAATGCAGTCTCATATGAAATGCAAATATAATAGACTGAATTTTAGCAGCATTCAAACTGTTCCTATCAATCTACATTTCTCAATAAACAAATCACATTTGTTTTTAAAACAACAATCATGTTGCTTTAACTTGAGGACATCAAACAAACAATTGACATTGAACTACAACGCACGTTCTAACGTGCGCCACAAACGGCAAGTTTTATGACTCTTAAACAAACAAACAGTTCGTCTCTCACCGGCTGCCTCTCCAGCTTTTTATGGCTGCACCAGTGCTGCTTTGATGTTCTGTGCGACGTTGCTGTTGCAGGACGCACACTTGTTTGTTTGGTAATAATGGAGGATTGTGGAGGATTCTCCTCCTTCTCCCTTCTCTTCCACTGTGGTTTGGTTTACAGGCTTCTTTCAGGGGTGGTGCTTTATAGTGTAGCGAAGCTGATTAGTGATTGGGGAATGATTTCAGACAGCTGCCACTCTGTCAATCAGCCCGACTTTTTAACCCTTTGATATCCAGTGAGGATTTCCAAGTTGACTTCACACCTCCCACTCGACCTTCCAGTGGAGACACCTGGGAGGTCGCACGTTACAAAGGTAAACTTGGGTCCGACGGTTCGTTCTGCTCTTCAGCGGGAAGCAAGACGACCAGTCGCCTGACGTCTCTGTGAAGAACTGTCGCTGGGATCTCTTCTTTGAGTTTTTTAGATGTTTGGTGATTTGCTTTTGCTGTGGTAGGCCTTGTGACAGGAACAGGGTAGCTTGGGAAGGTTCTGACGTTGACATCCCTCACAATTCCTTTGCTGTCTGAGTTGACACTGACCACTCTTGCAATCCTGAACTGACCCCTGAGGGCGTTTTGGTCTGCAATCCAGACGATGTCTCTGACAGCGACATTTCTCTTGGCTGTATGCCACTTGTTCCTTACGAATAGGTTAGGACCAGCGAGTTGACTCCAGTGCCTCCAGAACTTGTTAACTTGCGCTTGCATTGCTTTAAGCCTTTTGTAAGGATAGTCACTGAAGTCGAAAGTTCTGACATCTCCACTCTGCGATGCTCGTCCGAGCAGTAGACAGTTAGGAGTGATGAACTGAACGCTGTCTTCTCGGCTCTGTGTCCTAGCGTCAATTGGTCTTTCATTCGCAAGATTAGCTGCCATGTAGAGAGTTGTTTGGAATTCACTCCAACTTAGCCCCGACTCTCCTCCCAGACTCTGCAGTGCTCTCTTGACGATGCGCACAGCAGCTTCTGCGGCACCGTTCCGGTGTGGAGAATCGGCTGGATGAATTTTCCATGTCCATTCTGTGCCATTCTTGGCAGCTCTCTCTTCTAGGGTAGCTTTGTCAAGATTGTCAAGGAATCGGTACTGTTCTTCTAGGACTGGCTTAGCCCCTACGAAGTTGGTACCTGGATCTGACCAGATTTTCTTTGGATGACCTCGTAGTGCTGTGAACCTCTGGTAGGCGAACAGGAAACTTTCCGTGGATTGAGAGTTCACCAGCTCCGTATGAATAGCTCTGGAAGCCATGCAACAAAATACAACTCCCCAAACCTTCAGTGACACTCTTTTCTTGACATCATCCTTGACTTGGTAAGGTCCGAAGAGGTCTACTGTTGTGTATTTGAATGGGGCAGCTGGTTCTGTCCTCTCTGGAGGTAGATCACCCATTATTTGCTGGCATCTTTTTGCTTTAATCTTTCTGCAGAGTATGCAGTCTTCGACCACTTTCTGAGCAGTTCTCCAACCCTTCACGACCCATGCTCTTCTTCTCATCTTGAGCAAGGTTCCAGCCACTCCATCGTGGTTCTCCTCGTGGGCTTCTCGTGCTAACAGCGTTGACACCCAGGCTTCATAAGGCAAGATAGGGATAGCAACTTTATCTTCATTGAAGATCTGCATGCGACCCCCACAGACCAACAAGCCAGTTTCTTGGTCTCTGTAGACTGCCAGCCTGTCTGTAGTTGTGCTTGGGAAGGATGCACCTTGCTGTTCCGCAAGAAAGATGTCTCTTAAGGCGTCTTCTCGCTCTTTCACTGAGATGACTTGTGAAGACGACACTGCCTCCCACTTTGGACTGTTTGCAGTTTGTCGTTTCCCTCTAATGAACTTCTTTGCTGCTCTCCAAATCCAAGCAACTGTCTTGACGAGTCGGCTTAGGTTGCTGAACCGCTTGACGTTCACAAGGTTCATCCACTGGTAATTTCAAGAATGTTGGTCCGTTTTGCCATTCTGAACTTTCATCCAGGTCTTGAGGACTGGCCCCTCTGGTTATGATATCAGCAATATTGAGAGTACCAGGAATCCACCACCAGTCTTGGATGGCTGTTGTGTTCTGGATCTCTCCGATTCTGTTTGCGAAGAAAGTCTGATAACCATAGCTCTCTCTATGGATTGCACCGAGGACTGTTTGGCTATCGATGATATGGAACCACTTTTCAACTTGGATCTTGCTGTGCTGCTCAAAGTACTTTTTGAGACGTGAGGAAAACACGGCTCCACACATCTCTGCCTTGACAGCATCACCTTTGTGGTCTAAAGGAGTTAGTTTTGCCTTGGACTCCACCAGAGCGATGAATGGGCCCTGGTCGGTGTTCCACCGGAGGTACATCACTGCGCCGTAGGCATGCTCGCTTCCATCCGAGAAAGTTATTGCCCAAGGTTCTCCAATGAAGGTTGGAGGCGTTATGGCCCTGGTGAATGTAACCTGCCCGAGTTGCACATACTCTTCGAAGAGTCTGATTGCATCTTCCCTGAGGCAGTCTGACAATGCTGTATCCCAGGTGTCTTTGACAGGGCAGCTGTCGCTCTTTGCCTCCTGGAATGCTCTCCGCACAAGGATGGCACCCTTCTGCTTGGCAGGAGTTACCAGGCCAACTGGATCATATAAGCCTGAGACTTGACTCAGGAGGTTCCTTCTTGTCAAAGGGTTTGGGGTTTGCGCTCTTACTTGGTCTAGTAGAAGGTCTTGGCCAAGTCGCATCTTCATCTTTCTCTTTGAGAAGTTAATGGATGACATGACATGGAGTTTGTCTTCTTCGACAAGGTAGCCTAGACCAAGCGCTTTGTTATCTTCATCCCTCATTTGATTCGGGAGGACCATGTTATTAACTTTGGTCTTTTTAGGTTCGTTGTTGTTCCCCTTCCTCCCACTTTGGCCTGAGAAGACCCAAGGCTTCAACAGGAAACCTCCAGCTTTCAGGATTTGCTCCACGTTTGCTGTGATGGTTTTCAGCTTTCCAAGGTCGTTGTGGGACGTGAGGATGTCGTCAACATAACTGTCATTTTGTAGTATCCCTCGCTCCTCTTCAAGGTGAGCAAAAGAAGGTAGGTTGGCTGTTTCTCGCATTGCGAGCTGTGCGATGCATCCTGCAGGCTTGTCACCAATGTTGACTCTGGTGATTGCGTACTCCTCCAACTCTTTGTCCTCAGAGTCCCGCCAGAGGAACCTGTGGAGGTGCATCTCTCTATCTTCCAACCATACAGAGTTGTACATTTTACGGATGTCCCCTAATGCAGCGTTGGTTCCCGCTCTGAACCTCAGAAGGACAGCACGTATCTGGTTAAGGACGTCTGGCCCCTTCATCAGCAGGTCGTTCATGCTGGTGCCTCTGAACTTTTGACTGCTGTTCCAGACGAGTCGTACTGGGGTTGTTGTAGAGTGTGGGTTTGGTGCAATAAGGTGACTCACGAACCATACTGGTCCTTTCCAGGTCATGATCTGCTCTTTAGTCAGCTTGATTGCAGCTCCTCTGTCGAGCATGTCATGCACTTGAGCTTTGTATGCAGACTTCCATTCTGGTTCTTTGGCTAGCTGCTTCTCCGTCCTCCGGAATGTTGCTTCAACTGCACTTCTGTTGTTCGGCAGTGAGGCTGGATCCTCTAGCCAGGGATACTTCGCATGCCAATGTGGTTCTCTGCTGTGATCATCGCTCATGACATAGGTAAGTCCATCCTTTACCACCTCAAGCTCCCTTTCCTCGGCAAGGGTCATTTCTTTACCACCGGGCTGGCAGTTTCCGCATCGGCAGCCTCCACATCTGGGCTCGCATGCTGCGCCAATGCTGTCCCATTGCCACCATTTCAGGAAACTCTCTTTGCTGGTCGAAGCAGTTGATCCCAGTATTTCAGCTACTTCTTTGCTTGAGGGGTTTTGTTCTGGAATGTGGTTAGTGAGCTCTTCATATTTCACAGCTGCTGCTCTCATTGATCTTGCAAAGTGTGTCTTTGACATGTGGGCTGACACTTCAATCTCAACTGTTTTCCCGAGTGGTCCGTCCCACAGTACAAGGTTTCCCACGACTCTGATCCTCTGAGGAGCTAGCTGGCCTTCTCTGTGGCTGATGAGAAGCTCGACTTCTTTGGGCCTCACAAGCTCATCAAGAGGTACGTCTGGGAAGAATGGCTGCAGTTGCTCAGGTGTCACACTTTTGTGGACGTCTGCAATGTCGTCAAGCCCATAACAAACCAACTGATGTGCTCTCAGTGTGCCCTTGGGGGTGGATACACAGATTTTGAGAAGATAGCGCTTTGTCTTTACTTGGACCTTCATTCCGCCAACTCCGTGTACAACGAGCATGATATCTTCACTCTTGAGATCCAGACGGCTCGCCGCTCTGTGAGTGATGTAATTTGTGTCGGATGCTAAGTCGATGAGTGTTCCTATTTTCTGTCCGGCGTTAGCTGTGGCGACGAGTAGCATCATGATCACGGGAAGCTCTTGCATTCCACTCTTTTCAAGTAGACGTTTGGTCATTTGAGGTTTTGAAGACTCAGGCAACATTTGAGAAAGCCTCCCTAAACTGCTTTGCTAGGTCTGGTGGGAGATTTTTGATGAACTCTTCTTGACCCTCTGTGTACTTCTTTTTTCCTTTATCCTTTTCAGATCTGTCAGACCTCTTTGCCACAGATTTGGGACAGAGGTAGAAGTGATGCTCAGGAGTCTGTTCATCTCTGCAGTCCTGATCTTTGCATAGAAAGCCAGGTTTGCAGAATGACTGGTCGTCGTGAACCTCAAGGCATCTTGTACACGCACCCAACTTTCTTACTGAAGCCTTCTTTTCGGCTGCATTCAGAGCCCTGAACTGCTTGCAGAAGTAAAGCTTTTTCTTGTGTTTGGCATCGCCGCAGACTATACAGCCTTGGTCATCAGCTGACTTTGTAGACTTGGTTCTGGCACTTTTCTGCTAAATTCTGGTGTCTTTCCAACTCGGCCTACTTGGTTTACTTGGCTCCTCATCTCGTAGCTGCTCGAGCTCCTCGTAGATAGTCTCTTGCTGCTTGAGAAATGCCAAGAGATAATCAAACCTTTTATCTGGTGTCACACCATTTCTTGGATCGGCTACATAGACAAGCCACTCCTTCTTGAGGGATTCAGGGAGTTTACTCTCTATTGATTTTGTTACGAGAGGATTCTTTATGGCGCCTGTGTCTCCAAGGTCACTCAGGTCCCCGAGTGCTTTCTCCACGGCTTGAATCAACTCTACAATTTTCCTTGGTTGGCTACTTCTGACAGATGGCATCTTCTGCAGGTCTTCCACTATTTCAATGGCAATAGCCGTCCGATTGCCATAGCGGTTCTCCAAGACACGGAGAATGTCATCTGCAGTGTTAAAAGTAGTGAGGCGAAAGTCTTTCGTGATTTTGTCATCGATACTGTCTAGCAACTGTATCTTTTTCACTTCTTTGGAGCCAGTTGGTTCTCCCTGTTTTTGGAGCGACTCCCAGTCTCTTCTCCACCTGTGAAAATCACGCTTGTAGCCAGAGAATTTGGGGAGAGCTGTGGGTTTCAGCTTAATGGTTGGGGTAAAGGTGGGATGACTGGCAGCGTTCGTTGCTCCTGACCTTGTGTCTTCCTGTCGTCTCACCATGATGAACTCAGCCTTTCTGGAAATCAGACTGGTTGCTTGGCGTTCGATCCCTTTCAACCGACTGCGGAACTCCCTCTGGTCTTCCACCGGAACCCACTGCTGCCACTTGCAATGAGCTCCCTTTGCGGTCTCCACCAGTGATTTCAGATGGTTGAGCATGAATTCGTAGGCCTCATGGTTGCCATCAGGACGTACTCGAGCGACACGCTCACACTCAGCTTCTGCTAGTTCCACAGCTGTGCACAGTTCATCTCCAAACTTTTGCCAAAGCATATCTCTAAGTAGCTCTCCAACTTCCTTCAGCTTTAAGTCACATTCATTTGTGGTCTTTGCTATGTCGGCTTTTTGCTGTTCGGTCAGCTCGACTGACTCCTCTGACTCCTCGTCTTTCAGCTCTGCCTCCTTTGCTGCAATGACCTCCGCCATGACTTCCTCATTGGTTTCCATGACCTTTTCGGCTCCCATTGAGAGTTTATTGAAGCTATCTTGGAGCTGGTCTTCTGACATGCCGTCGTGAGTTCTGATGATACTGTTAGCTAGTCGTGTGAAAGATCGTTTTGCTGAAGTCCGCTCACTTTTGAGCTGCTCAACTGTTTTCCTGACTGTGGGGTCAGTCATGTTGATTTTGGGTCCCCTGGCTGTTTGCAGGGTGGTTTATTATATTTTCCCGGTCACTGTTTTCACTGTTCCAGCTTACAGCTCCGGTTTTTCACTGTCAAGCTATGGACTGTACCATCCCTTTCAAGCAGGGAAACTGCAAATATACTACATAGCTTGACACTTACCATATTCTCAATTCCTTAGACTAAAACGAATTTGCAGTAGTAGTTGAGAGAGGTTACCCTCGAAAAGTGGCTTGACTCTGCTTTAACCAAATTGAACAACCAGAACCAGGTTGTGCAGACCACAAAGGAAACATTCATGTGCCTGCATCACAACCCATTGAGTAATGATGTACGTAGTATCATAGAGAAACACTGGCATGTTCCGTCAGCTGATCCTGAAGGTGCGAAACTGTCCACTCCTCTTCTCCCATTATAGATCTCGAAGCATCAGGGACTATATGGTGAAAGCAGACTGCCCCACCCCCCAGCAACACACGGGCGGCTTGATGGAGTCACCGGCTTCTACCCTTGTCTACACTGTGTAGCCTGTAAATATTCTAAGAAAATGAACACATTTAAAAGTGTCACTACATGATTTCCTGTAAATGTAATCTCCAGTATGTAGGCAAAACATCCAGACCAGTCCGCACACGCATTATAGAACACATGAGTGCCATCAGACTCAAGGACATTAAATCTCCTAGGCTATTGCCAGACACTTTATGGAAGCCGGTCACTCCACAGCCGATGATCTGTCATTCACAGTGATAGAACAAGTTAAGTTAAGAAATCTAGAGGGTGTGGTGATGTAGACACCAAACTCCTACAAACAGAATCCAGATGGATTTTTGGGCGGTGAAACCGCCCCTATATGTGAGGTTTGGACATCGACATTCGCTGCACTGTGATTGGCCACCATTGTACCCCCCCACCCATTGTACCCCCCCAACCCTGCACCGTGATTGGCCACTGTGATGACCACTAGCTGTAATATGATTGGCTGACTTTATTGGCTGACTCTATTCAGGACTGTGATTGGCTAGTGAAACACATGACACATGTGCATAGCCCTATAAATAGGACTATGCACTTAAAAAAAACTCATTTTTTAAAAGTTAGGGGTGTACAATGGTTGGTCCACAATATTACTTTTCTTTAAGTGAACTTCCATCACTGTGATGACCACTGTGACCACACCGCCCACTTCACACTGGGTGTGATTTTTTATTTACAGTCTGTTAACCCGGGGGGTATGAATGATGACCTCTCCCTCCAGTGTTACCTATAGGAACCCTTTCATTTATTTTGTACTATTATGCACCGTTTTGGCAATTTGTTTCGAAAAAATCTTTAAGATATGTTCAGAAATGTTTTTCAACATGTTTTTCAAAAATGTTTTTCAAAAATGTTTTTCTGAAAAATACTAACTTGGCTTTACATGTAATGGTCTGTACAATGAATTTCATGTGTTCAATTGCAACACTGCAACCCCTGTTTTGTTTTCTGCATTAATATGTCCACGCCCCACTATTGCCATGGTAATGTCCCTGAGTAGTGATCCTCAGCACCTGAGCCGAGTTGATCGTCTGTGATCCTGATCCACCTACTTAGCACTGACGAAGGTCCCATGTAGGACCGAAACGTTTGCTTTTTCATTCACTTTGAGCACAGAGCACTATGAGCATTTAAAATAAAGAAATTATATTTTCTTAAAGTCTAAGGAGTTTTCCTTAAATTGTTTTGCGGTGAGCGAGTCTAGTTCTGACAGTTTTCCTCTATATTTTTTAGACCACTGCGATACCAAAGCTTGTAGATCGGCTATTTTCAAATGGCCGAAATGTATTAGGACCGAAGTGGTTAATGTATCTTTTATAATCAAAATCTACAAAATAATTGATCAACAAAGGCCTAAACAGGCCTAAAGAACAGGCCTACAGTGTCCACGACCATATAAGGGCATAAAAGGAAGTCAAAGTCCACGGCCCGAGGAGCGGACCGTGACAATTACGCTGCGTTCACACGGGCAGATACAAAGCTACAGTCTACCATACATTTTCAATTTAAGCCGGGGGCATGAAGATACATCCAATGTGTGTATCTGCTACAAAAAAAAGAAATATATTGCTGTTATCTTAGCTTTATTCAATACATCTGTGCACACTGCAGTCAAATTGTATCAATCTTTGTTTTCTGTGGGATATGCAGACGCTCCCTTCAAGTCGTGAAAGTCAGATTAAATAGTTCCTCTGCTAAGATGTGTGAAGCATTTTCAGAGATCCTTTGAAGAACCTGTCCATGACAAAGCACTTTATAATATGTATCATATTTCACATGTACAGTGTGTTTCAAAATGCACCAGAAATGACAGATGTGTTTTTATTTATCAATCTGTGGTCTCAAACTCTCCACTTTGATGAATATTCTATAACATTAAAGCTGGTTCTTCTCCTGGAAACCACCAAGTCAACAGCTTTCGTCTCAGTGTTCTTATGATGATACAACCTTGGCACAGATGTGAGATTAAAGTGGTGTTAAGGGTAATATGGCGCAGTATGCGCCTTCAGCGGAGATATTGATAATTATATGATCATGATTTACGCTGTATCTATCCTTGGCATTTACGTTACTGTGGTAATGTTTATCTATCACCGTGCAAAGGATTGTAAACTCTCAAGAGCTGTAGAATACATTATAAAAAAGGAGAATGTCCATTGGGGAAAAGCAAGCAGACTCACCGCTCATTATTACAGTTTCCAACACAAGTCTCTCAACCTCTGTCAAATAACAAGGGATAAACATCATTATGAATTGTTGAGTTGAAGCACACTACACCAACACAATCTGCCGTTCTGCTCCACAAACCTAACTTCTATTCTAATGCATTTGGTGTATTTTCGGTTTAGGCAAAGCAAGTATACTCACTGTACTGCTCATTACTACACTTTCCAACCTAAGTCTCACAAACTATCAAAATAAGGGATAATAAACATCATTACATATTTCATTGTTGAGTTGAACAATATGATCTGCTGTTCAGCTTTACAAACCTAACTTCTATTCTATTGCATTTAGAGTATTTTCAGTTTTAGGCATTTCTGCATAGCTTTTTGATATATGGCAGTGAAGACCGGCAGAAATGTAATTAAAAATGTACCCGAGGGTTCAACTTCAAACACTACCGGCACCAACATCTCTTGTTCTACATATCTCAGTTTCTGAGATATGGCTAATTATGTTATGTTGACATTGAAATGACCTGGACCTTTTGTGGGGGAAATTATATTTATCAGGTTTTTACCGTTTTTAAGACAAACACAGATACATATATAGCCTATAATACATATATATACACACTTCACAGTGGAAGAAAAAAAGTATAAAAAGATACACTGCAATATTTATGAAACAGTTATATTAAACAGTAATAAATATTAAACATTCCTATTTTCAATCACTCTGAAATTACTCTTGAGAGCATGTCCCCAAGACACTTTTCCCATAGATGCATATAGTCAGATTTTCCATGGCTAGAGAGTAAACGTTTAACCTCTTTGACCTCTTGACCTCTCCAAACAGTAATCATCTCTTCTGTACTTCTCAAAGAAGTACAGAGATAGGATAGGAACGGTTATACCCTGCCACAATTGTGTGAGGGCAGGATAAGATGGGATGACACACAATATTGGTCACTGTCACTGAGCAAAAACTGAACTATTCTAACTATTGTTTCATTTCTATCTGCAGATGTCTCTTGTTTTTCTAAAACTTGAGTGTTTGAGTGTTGTGTCAGAGTGATTGTTATTTGGAATGCTTTAACTGCCTCTCGGCACATGGAGAGCTGTTTTCTCTTTTCTGCATAAAGAGTGTTTGAGGTCAGGACACGGCCGTGAAAACTCACTCAACTAGAGACACTGCGGACAGATATGTGAGGGCTGTTGCTTGCGGCAGGTCAGGATACTTTGACTGAAATAAATGCCTTTTCAACAATGTTCTCTCGCTCGCTCTTGTCACATGTCAGGAACGAATGTTAAGAGAGACAGAGAGAGAGAGAGAGAGAGAGAGAGAGAGAGAGAGAGAGAGAGAGAGAGAGAGAGAGAGAGATTTCATATACGTTTTAGAATCACCATAATCCAAAAGCCTGGAGCGACGATGAGAGATTACTTACATCCCATAGCCTGGAGGGACGACTGCTCTGCCTGCTGCCAGCTGCTCTACTAATGCTGTCAGTCAGTCAGTCAGTCAGTCAGTCAGTCAGTCAGTCTATCTGTCATTTACCGACAAACCCATCTGTAGGGCCAGCCAGAGTGTAGAATAGAGAGTAACGACGCAAAGCGGGCTGCTATGGGCTATAGTTCCAAACATTGGAACTATCTCATTGAGATACACAGAGCACTTCCACATTCCATTCTTACAATGGTAGTCAACGCTAGTGTCATAACTCTTATACGGCTCTGGGGCCAGCATGAGCCCAGGCGGCCAAAGGGCAGGAGGTTGATAGCACAAGAGGTAGGTTACCTTAGGTGAGATATAGTGATAACTAGAAAAAGTGCTCCTCGGAGCACAGGTCTCCGCCAGGTCAGGTAGGTTATTGTGGGCCAACAATGTTCGGAATTTGCCAATCAGGATGGAATATGAAAAATTGGACAGAACCATCTTAATCACTTGACTATAGAGATAATGGGTACCGATTTGCATGATGATTGGACAACATTTGTAGGAGTAATACAACAAAGAAAAGTTTTGAAAAAATCGGCCTCGTGGTGGCGCTATAATAGGGCAATGTTAAAGGGTGGCATTTGTTCTTCAACTTAGTGCAAATGTGCTTGTAAAGTGTCACCTCAATCGGACGCTGTGTTCATGATTTGTGGCATCTTGTTAAAAACGGGCCACTTCTGCAAACTTTAGATGTCATTGTTAGCCAATCAGGATGAAATATGAAAAATCAAACAGTTCCATCTTGATCACATGACTATAGAGATCATGTGTACCGATTTGTGTGAAATTTGGATAAAATGTGAAGGCTTAATATCCAAAAATGTGTTTTACATAAGTCGGCCTCTTGGTGGCGCTATAAAAGGCAAATGTGAAAAATGCAGGGCGGATGTTTTTCCTTGGCCTCTAGGGAGTGTGCGTGCAAAGTTTCACGCAGATCGGTGCAGTTATAGTTAAAAACACAAATCAGCCTTTTATAGCGCCACCATGAGGCTGATGTGAAAAATGTCAGGTGGCATTTCTTCCTCTGCCTAGTGGGAATGTGTTTGAGGATGAGGATGGAATATGGGAAATCGGATAGATCCGTGTTGATCACATGACTATAGAGATACTGTGTACCGATTTGCATGACGTTTGGATAAAATCTGTAGGAGTAATATTAAAAAATGGGTTTTGCACAAATTGGCCTCCAGGTGGCGCTATAACAGGCCCATGTGAAAAATTTGAGGCAGAGGATCTGAATTGGCATCCAGGGAATGTGTGTGCACAGTTTCGGAGCGACCGGGCCAACGGTGCCAGAGATTAGCTGGTAACACACAGACAGGACACACGGACGGACGGACGGACGGACGGACGGACAGGGGCGAAAACATACTCTCTCGCCATGCCTTCGGCCTGGCGGAGACAACAAACAGGCTGAGCAGTTTGGAAAATAGGTTACAAGCTCAGTCGGAGCTTTTCTTGGCAATGTCAGCTCAGTCTTATCTGTACTCATGCTGCTTATGCATTGTGTTTGAAAATACAGCTATTACAATGTTGGCAGGTTTAACACCTGTGGTGTTGTGTTCTCTAAATTAAGTTTAATTATGGATGTAGTCTTTTTATGTGAAGTTTTGCCCCTTAACATTTTTCCGTGAGGCAGACACAATTTAGTTATTTTTTTCAAGAAAAGTGGCAGAGGTGTAGAAGCGAGTGAATAAGTAATTTTTTATGACCATAACAGCACAAATAAATGTCATGGAAATCTCTTAACAAATATACACTATTTACCGTAATATAAAATGGGAGATTATTGAGCTACAAAATATGATTGGTGACGTTTTAAAACAATACCCCCAAATTACAGAAAATGATGTCACTATATTCTCTTGTGCACAAGAAATATGACACAGATAGGCCTAGACAGACAAACAGACACACAGACAGGGGTGAATCCATGATCTCCTTGCACGGATATATATAAATAAAAAAAAGTGTAATGGCAGATTTACAAACTTTGAGAACCACTGATACAGAGGACACACTGGGGACACACTGGGGATACACTGTATATGCATGCTTCACTCTCCACACTGAAGCCTCTGGATGCAGTCTACCACAGTGCTTTGCGTTTTATTACTGGTGATGATTATCTCCCCCATCACTGTATTTTATATGATAAAGTGGGTTGACCATCTCTCACAGTTCGTAGAGAGCAACATTGTATTTTATTTATTTATAAGGCCTTGTGTGGTAAACTTCCTTTATACCTATCCTCGCTTTTGGAACCAAAGGTTACTGGTCACTCAACACGTTCACAAAAGCACATTAGATATACCAGTCCACGTAAGAGCAGTGAACAAGGAAAAACTGCATTCATGTATTATGCTCCACACAAATGGAACAAACTTCAGGACTCTCTGAAACTGGTGCGATTGGTCTCAATAGAGACATTTAGGGTACTTCTTGAGGACACACTACATAGTGACTGCACCTGTTTCATGTAACACTGTTTATTTGCATCAGATTTTTAAATCTCTGTGTTGTTATCCATGTCCTCACTGTATTGTCTGATTCACCGCCTTTTGCGATTATTTTAATGTTGTTTTATGCTTCTGCTTTTCTTTTTTGCTTTATTGTCAAAGTTGTGACATTGTAATGTGATTCAAATGTTTGTTATCGGGGCGTCCTTGAAAAAGAGAGCTTGCTCTCAATGGGTTTCCCTGAATAAAAAAAGGAAAAAGAAAAAGAAAGAAAGTCGTCAGTCTGGGATTGGCCAAATATTTAAATCACCTGGCAATGCGCGCTGTAAAAAGCAACATCATTCTTTTCCCTAATTTGGAGTTACTAGTTAGTAGTGGTTTTGTTTGATAATGCATCGCTTTTTTCTGAAGGTAACTCACTTATGGACAAAACCTTAATTTCTTCTCTATAATGTTACTTTTAATATAGGGATGACTGGAAGGATGAATCATACCCTGTTCAAATCTCCATACGTCTGACTTATGATATATTTCCTAAATATCATACTTGCTCACTCTGAAATGAGGCCAGGGTTGCCAGATCTGCTAATTATAATTTCCCCTCAATATTTTATTTGAAAATAGCCGATCTACAAGCTCACAACGCGTCGCATCGCGACGCGTTGTGAGCTGCTATTTTCAAAAAGCTGATGTATATGTTAAAGTGCTCAAGTGGCCCATAGTCGCTTCTTTTGGGCTGGTTTTCCTAGACCTGGTTGCTTGTTTCTCTCACAGAATATGGCAACACTGAATGAGGCTGCTCTCCATAGTCTATATGGTTTGGTGATGGACATCTGATGGCCTTGGGTGATCAATAAAGTCCAAATGAAGCTCTCATCTTAATGAAACCACCGGCCTAGCAAGTGCTACCAAACCACCATAGGCATGAACGCATGCAGTGGATTTATGTGATTGAACCCAGCAGTGTCCATCAGGCCCAGCGGTCTAGCTCTGGCAGCATATGACACCCGGTGAATATAGAGACGTTTACCCTGGCAAAGACTCAAACAACAACCTGGGGTCCATATTTTGGACCCCAGTTTTTTAAGCCATTAAGAACTTTTACAAAATGACTTCTAAAGCTAGCCTGCATTATCAGACTGAAGCTGCGTGGAGCTTCAGTCTGACATTGGCTTCCAGTGTCGGGGATTGCAAGGGGGAGGGGATTAGAAATTCCTTAAACCAATCCTAAGGGATCCCCACGCCCACCTCCGCCTCTCATTGGACAATACATTTTGTATGTAACGTGAAGCACACCGCTTCAAGGCGTCCTCTCAATCAATTTCCCCAAACATACTCCCTCTCTCACTCTAGCAGATCTATTGCTGGCCAACAGTCTGAGCAACCATCTATAACACACAGATGAATAGAGTGACTGATAGAGAGAAGAGTCGGATATTACTTAAAACCCTATGTCGTCACTGTCGGGTGGAAACCTATAGGTCCAAAACTGTAACTTTTCAGGAAATGGAGATGGAGAACCTGTGCCCCATTGGATCCAATGTAGTTATTATAGTCACAAGCTGTTGTTGTCATTGGTTTAATATTTATAAAACTCATACTTAAGACTCAGACTTAAGCTCTTTCACTTTAAACATTTTCAAAAATAGCAGATCTACACGCTAACAACGCGTTAGCTGTGAGCTTGCAGATTTTGCTACCTTTGTGTGACACTGTAGTATGGTGAAGTACTGTAGGGCATTAATAAAAAGAAAACTATGGAAATATGGAGATACAAGGTTTCTGCCCGACATTGACAGAATGTAATACGTGCATATCTGCCATCATTTATCTTACCTCCCGCACAACAATACACAGAGATAATGGGCATTATTTGGGGCATATTTACAAATGGTGATTAATCATAATTAATCACAGCTAAGCTGTGATTAATATGTAATCTTTTCATGTTTTGAATCGTTTGGCAGCCCTAATGTGTTGTGATTCTTTTCAACGGAGGGCACACTTTCCAAAGGATCGTGAAGGTCGTTTAGGACATTGGTTCTCAAAGTGGGGTTCCGGGGACCCCCAGGGGTACTTGAGGGGGTTCCAGGGGGTCCCCAGCTAAATGATCGATAGGAACCAAATGGACCCTTATGGGTCTGTAACTCTGAGAGTGTCCAAGTGGAACCAAATGGACCCGTTAGGGTCCATTTGGTTCCATTTGGACACTCTCAGAGTTAAATTAACATTGATTTTACAATATGAATTGGGGTCCCAGAGAAATAAATGCCATTAAATGGGGGTCCGTAGCCCTAATGCATGTCAAACTGGGGGTCCTTGAAATTAAAATGGTTGAGAATCACTGCTAGAGCCGTACAAATCTTCTCTTATGGGGGTCCCTGGCATATCTTTTTTAAATGGGGGTCCGTGGGCTAATAAGTGTCAATTTGGGGGTCCTTGACATAAAAAAGTTTGAGAACCACTGGTTTAGGAGATGAGCAGTCTGCCTCCCTTTGATCCATCAGCTCGAAATGTGACAAAACAACTTGAAGCGCAAAGTTTAAGAAAGAACAGACTTTGGGGATACACTACATACTCACATACTCATCACTAGTCGTGTCGAGGATTCGAAAGTGTGTACGTGGCCTTAAATGGCCTGAATATGAAGTAGCTTGAGCGTTGCATTGTTGATGCTCGAATCCAGCACTGGCAACTACTTTACTATTTTGAGGGCTACAGTTCGGGAATTGTTAATGAGAACATCCAAAAATGGAAGCGATCCATAGTTATGGGCGAGTGCCGAATAGATAAATGTCAAACAAGCACTTCACCGCACTTCAAACGGCCTAAAATAAATTCCACATGACTGAGCTCATATTTATAGGTGCACATACAAACGAGCGTGCGCCGGTGTCTAGAAGCTTTGTATCCTCTCTTCACGGTTCCATTTAGTGTAGCGCAGTGGTTGTTCTGATAGACATTCCTTTTTCAAGCAGCAGTGACAATAATAAACAGTGGGTGCAGGTGCCCAATACGTTAGAACAGTGGTTACCAACATTTCTTTCCTTGGAGGCCCCCTTATCTTTCATCTGACACAAGCTGAGACCCGCAACACGCGCACGCACGCACGCAATAGAATCCTTTTTTATTTTTCACTTACCCAAAACCAGGTTGAAAGTGGATGAAAGCATGTTAGCGTCGCAGAAGTAGCAGAAGTAGCAGATCTACAAGCTCGATCTGCTACTTTTGATGCTTCTGTGTGACGCTGTTGGATGATCAAGTAGGGCATTAATTACGAAAGAAAACACAAAAAGTTAGAAAATGGAGATCGGAGTTTTGTTGGACACCTTCAAATAGGCCTCACCCCAGCCCCCTGTGATCTTTGGTGGCCGGAACTCAGGTTGGTAAACATACTTGGTAAAATGTTGCATTTATTTAACACTTTTATCCAAAGCGCTTTACAATGTGCATTACATTCACAAACCGACGGTGGAGGAAACCATGCAAGGCCTGTTCATCGGGAGCAGTTAGTGGTTCAGTGCCTTGCTCGCCTCAAGGACACTTCGACACTAACCAATGGGGGAGCTGGAAGTCGAACCAGGATTGATTGATTGATTGATTGAATACAGAGGTACAGTTATACAATAATGCTAAAAGGTTAACACATAAAGCCCTGAGAGCTTGTTTGTGGTCCTATGTATTACATTTATCAAGACATAACAAAGACATACAATACTATACAAGAAATTATCAATACTAGGGGCAGTAAAAGTAGATATACCGAAAAACAGTGGAGGGTATTTTTTTTCCTTTTGGCAAGCTAGAACAGTGGTTCTCAAAATGTTTTATGTCAAGGACCCCCAAAATGATATGTATTTGGCCGCGGACCCCGATCTCAAAATATGTTGTTCCAGGGACCCCCAGAAGCAAAGATTTGATTAAAAAAAAACACGCTTTAAAATATATATAAATTCAAAGATCTCAATTCAAGATTTTTGAATAATAGCAGATCTACAAGCTCATAGCGCGGCACTCGGTGCCGTGCTATGAGCTTGTATATCTGCTATTTTTGAATAGCCAAAGTATAAAACGTTAAAGTGGTTAAAATGATTGTGATGCTTTATTGACGCGTTTTGCTGTGGACCCCGGACCCCACTTTTGAAAAGCCTCCCATCCTAGCTTCAGACAGGTCAGTGTTTTGCATTAATAGGGTCAGTGTGAAACAGGTCACTTCGATTCCCATCAGTCATTACAGTGTGTCACCGTCTGTAATGGACCCTGTGATGACACCCCCGCCATCAATCACCAAGCTGAGCTCGTCACCAAGAGAACGGCCCAGTTAGAAGCCTTTTATGGCGCTTTTCCACTACAAGAACTAAAGTTAACCGTATTGTGCGTTTGTTTCCATATGCTACGGCTCGGTTTATCTATGCACAGAAGCCATATTGGAAAGAATTTGGGCCTCTTCCTTACTTCCTTCATAGGTGTTACCAATGATACTAATTAAGGTTTTGTTCTGCATTCTGGTCAACCATGTTGGCTCACTGGAAACACTGTGCTACACCAATGGGTCTCAAAGTGTGGTCCAGGGACCCTCATGGTTCCTTGGGGGGGTTCCAAATTGCCGCTTAGTATTTGTATTATTTCTGCTGAGAGTGTACAAATGGAACCAAATTGAACATTTGGTTCAATTTCTACACTCTCAGAGTTATGGGGTCCTTGAAATAAAAAAATTAATGGAACAGAGCCTTAATCTTACTACTATATAATTGACAAAAGCTCAGAAGTTCGGCAGCGATTCGCAAGCACAGGATCACTCCACATGCCTCCAAGACCCGTCACAGACTGTTGATCAGAGCTATGGCTATTAGGCATCTTACCCCACCTCGATCAGTGATCGGACTCTCGGTTTGATTGATTCTCTGATTCGTCTATCAGACCCTCAGCCTGATCTGGCAGGTTGCCATAGCAACCAGACAGGAAGTCTGACCTCTTTATCACATGACCGAGGTTGGGAGGTTGGGAGGATGTGACTAGAGGTTAGGGCCGCAAAGCAAAGCGGGGAGGGAGGAGAGGGGAGGAGAGCAGCCGAGAGGAGAGGCCAGAGAGGCCGGACTTCGCATGACGTGTGTGCAGAGCTATAATTATACAATATTGTTTACACTGAACTATTTTAATTAACTTTGAGACAAGAGGAGGAAATTGACTATTTAGAAGGGATGACAAAGGAAATGTTCGAAGACTATGATGAATTAGAGCGCTGCAATAGTGTCTTGACTTTGAGCCACGCAAATGCCAGGCAGGTAGAAAGAGAAGAATTGGAACAATATAAGGTTGGGGCCTAAATGTGAGGGCCGCGAAGCATCTCCTCACATCAGGCTTTGGCGTTTTGGGTCTCTTGACCTGTATTTGTTAAACTAGATGTGCGGCCCTGACATCTAGTTAGTATAATTGGTAAGACCTAGTTTCTTTCCAATATGGCTGCTGTGCATATAGAGCCTATTTGGGCCCTGCTCAAGAGGTGAAGCTAACCTTGCACTCAAGAAACCCAGAACTTATACTTTGAAAAATAGCTATATTGTGGGATACCCTTCGTAGTTGAGTAAATTGACTAAGTAGTAAATTGAAAGAGATTATAGATACACCTGCACAATACAGGCAACAGGGTGAGTGAGTGAGTATCTGCTGTTATATTTCCTGTGATGTGAAGTGATGGCCATTGTATTTTAACAGTGAGCATAATGTCACCTCAGTTATCCTTTTAGTTCAAATTCCATTCAGTGTGGTAAGTGAATGTCATGGTGTTGTACACAGTGATCTGCACAGAGTCCAAGCTTTATTGAATAAATTACACAGGATCGGTTGTTTTACTGGAGCAGATACTGTAAACCCTATGTGACACTATGTCACTTTTTTTTTAAATTAATACAATGTCATTTTGTCCAATCTGTATGGTAGAGTATGTAAATACAATATAACTTTATACAATTGGGGTGGTTGTATTTTGTCTCCCCGCTTCTATAGAGATCATGTCAAAGGTCATGTCTCACCTAGACAGAGGATCTGACACAAATTTTTGTGTCAGATCAGAACTGATGATCCCATACGGCCAGTTGAATGCTTTGACCAAGGGCAAAACCACAGAATAGTGTTCATATTGACTTTTATAGGTGTTCAACTGTTTGTCTCGTGTCCTGTTACCTAATTGTATGTTTGAGAAGCACTGTCCTACAGTATTATGCAGCAACTGAGAGCTCAAACTTTTACACATCAAAGAAATGATAATGAACTGACCAATACATACACTTGTTAAGTGTTATGCTCCATCCTGAATGAATTCTGAATCATTGTTTACTGCTGCAAGAAAGGCATTGTACATTGTATTTTCCACATTGAAACAGAGAAATCAACTTGACAACGATTTGCACAACAGAAACACACACACACGCACACGCACACGCACGCACACACACACACACACACACACACACACACACACACACACACACACACACACACACACACACACACACACACACACACACACACACACACACACACGTAAATACTTGCTGAATAAAATATTCACTACTTAATAATACATTTCAAAATTCTTGAAAGCTACTTTGTGTGCAGAATTTTATCTTTAAAGTATATTTTTGGATTATAGATTTGAATTCAGTCTTCATGCAGTATAGTGTGCTAAACTAGAGCATATTTAAACAACATTTTTGTGCACAAGGATCAAAATATTGTGTATAAACATGGTGACAACGTTCTGTACAACCTTCTGTAACTATATGTAAATATATTAAGAGAATCACTCCCACCACTCAGTTCAGCTTTACGGAGGCCAGTCATAAGGGAAGGCGTGTCTTTTCAAGGTTGAAGATCAGGTTCATTCTGGATCAGTTGGTGGGCTTTGAGTGAGAATGCCAGCAGACCAGCAAAGAGGTTGTTGCAAAGTTACATCGCTATCACAATCACAAGTCAGCAGGCATGATCTCACGACACTGAGAGACCCGTCAGAACATTCCAGTGTGCTCGATACAATGTTAACTAACTAAGGAGTTTCGCACAGATAAAATAATGAAAAACATGATTCTACTGGGAAACGATGACTAAGGTACTGTATATGCAGAGTGGCATGACACACACACACACACACACACACACACACACACACACACACACACACACACACACACACACACACACACACACACACACACACACACACACACACACACACACACACACACACTCCTTTCAGCCAGGAAATGAGAAAAACATGTGATGTGATGTTTCGATACAATGTCGTGTTTGGCAGCCTACGTCACTCTTGGACGTGTATAATAGGGCTATCCTAGCTGGATGAGGGACACAACTTGTCAACTTGACACAACCAGCCTCCTTGAATTGGCCAAGATGACTGTTGAGGAGGAGACAGATGGTAAATACGTAATTTTACTACAACTAATAATGCTATTATACTGTATGATGCTAAATTTAACTACCTTTAATGTTCAAAGATTTTACACCTTGCTTTTCTCACTCTCTCTCTCTCCCTGTGTGTGTGTGTGTGTGTGTGTGTGTGTGTGTGTGTGTGTGTGTGTGTGTGTGTGTGTGTGTGTGTGTGTGTGTGTGTGTGTGTGTGTGTGTGTGTCTTCCAGTTCGTCCAGGCCAGTTGCTCGTGCTCGTTACCATGCTACTTGGCACTACTTCTGCATCTGGCCCAGTATTCGACAACAACACCTCCAACCTTATGGCTGGAGGCCAGGATGCCCCGGCGGGACGCTGGCCTTTCATGATCAGCCTTCAGTCTGGTGGGGCCCATCTGTGTGGTGCGTCTCTGATCAACAAGGAGTGGGTTCTCACTTCAGCTGGGTGCGTCAAGGGGACAAGGTAAATGATGACTCAAGTTATTTATATCCTAATCTTTGACGGGGCCTGACTGTGATAGAACAAACAACTTCCAAGAGCAGAACCCACATTTTTCAGCTAATTAGAAAATAGCCCATCTACAAGCCCACAACATGTCGCAATGTGACACACGAGCTTGCAGATCTGCTAGTTTCACTGTTTTTGAAACAAAAAAAATAACAAAAAAACATTAAGTGATTTAAAACGTGACTGTGATGTTTATATTTCTGTTTTCTAGCCCAGGTGATTGGCGCGCTGTCTTGGGAGAGACAGACCTGATGAATGGTACACATGCAGTCTCCAGAGCTGTGGCTGACATTGTGTTTCATCCATCCCTGGACTTGGCTCTGCTCCAGCTGGCTGAAAATGTCTCGTGCACTCACGAGATCAGACCTGTGTGTCTGGCAGCGACCGGAAGCGAGTTCCCCCACGGCACTCCCAGCTGGGTTCTTGGCTGGGGGGAGGGAGGTACAGCAGTACAGTAGAATTCCATTGAATAATGATTAATACTATACATGTCTAGCCACTACTACTGCTACAGGGAGAGGCTGCAGACTGATAAGATTGTTCTACTGTCTGTTGTCTCTATCTACAGTCGTTCTGCAGGAAGTCATGCTTCCAGTTGTCGACCCCCTGATATGCTTCTATGCCTATCCAGGACGACTTATCGGAGACGACAGTATCTGCGCCGGCGTGCCAGAGGGAGACAGCTACATCTGTGAGGTATAATATGCCATTCAGATCCCATTCAAATCTTAGCCATGTAGAACTGAAGAGTAAAACTATGTTATTTCTGTCTTATCAGGGCGATTTTGGAGGTCCAATGGTCTACCGCGACAAGTACCAGAGATGGATCCAGGTTGGAGTTGCTAGCTGCGGTGCCTGTGGCCACTGTGCTAAGCCTGACGTCTTCACCAGAGTGGACGGGGCCGAGAAGTGGGTCGATTCCATCGCCGATGACGTGTGCTTCATCTGGGTTGAGAGCAGCTCCCGCCCCACTCTGCCAGCTGTTGTTGGCTCAGTGCCAGAAGGTGGGTTTGGTTGGAGTAATAGTAAGTCCTAGACCAGTGGTTCTCAAACTTTTTAAATTCAAGGATCCTCATTACTAGAGCGTACAAATGGAAGGGTCCATTTCACGCTCTCAGAGTTAGAGAGGTCAATTTGGATGCGATTTCAGATTTCTTTGATGTACTCTGTCTGTAGTAATCTAACTACTGTTTCCCTTCTCTCGTCGTCAGTGCCGGCTGACCTTGACTGCACGGTATCTGGAGGACAGTGTGGAGGAGTGAATCTTAGGAGGCGAGCGAATGGTTGGACCGTGGGAGGAAGGGGACATTTAGCAATTTCATTCCATGTGTACACTCTCAGAGTAAGATTAACACTGATGATTTTATTGTGTATACATTCCATTCCAACCTCCTCACACACACACACACACACACACACACACACACACACACACACACACACACACACACACACACACACACACACACACACACACACACACACACACACACACACACACACACAATGTTCAAACATTGTTTGTGTTTGTAGACACAAATATCCAATCAGTTCACTCCTTGTAACTCAATTAATTTGCAGTTTTCATCGTCTCACCAATTTCTTGTAAAGAAAATATATATTTTTGGACAGATTAAATTAGATGAATAAATACATGCTCCTTGTCTTGTTTTTCTGTTTCCAGATCATGGACTAAGGAGAAAAGTCAAATCAAGCCGCTCCAAAGACCACAACACTGTACTCCACAACCTTCTCTGGCTTCCGCTCAAGAAGCGCCCCTCAACAACGCCCCCCCCCCAACAACGCCCCCCCCCCCCCCCCCCCCCACTACCCTTGTAAACCAGCATGAAGCAATGGTTACAAGTTAAAGTCCTGTATTCAAAATATACTTGTGTGAAATAAATGGACACGGCGCTCTGCGTGACCAACATCAGAATACTTTCATTCTTTCAATTCCTACTGCAACTACTCATTATTTTCAAAATTGGTCAAAACCTTTGAAAGATAGCCGATCTACAAGCTCACAAGGCGTATAGTGATGCGACTCGTTGTGAACTTGTAGATCGGCTTGTAGATTTTTGCTAGTGACACTAAGAAGTGTATCTCTGTCTTTGTTACTTTCATTGTAGCCTACGTTCAAGCTATGATGAAGGATGCTTGCGCATGTAATCTGTTTATTTCTGGTCAAGTATTCTGACATTTATGGGAAATCCACTTATTCAGTGACACCATCCTAACTAATCTAAAAAGACAAATAGCTCAGAATAAGTTGATTAGAGTCTTGTAACTGATCTTATTCTTAACTACTATTAAGCCCTATTAAAAAAAAG